>NC_086115.1:11052488-11222488 GCF_963921235.1 Mobula hypostoma | reverse complement strand
CGTAGATGGGTGGGTTAGCAAGTTTTAGATAACACTAAGATTGGTGGAATTATGGATACTGTAGAAAACTGGCAAAGAATACTACATGATATAGATCAGTTGCAGGTATGGGCAGAGAAATGGCAGATGGAGTTTAACCCAGATAAATGTGAGGTGTTGCACCTTTTGGCAGGGCAAATGCAAGGAGACAGTACACTGTTTAAGGACAAGATCCTTACAGTGTTGCTGAGCAGAGAGATCTTGGGATCTAAGTTCATCGCTCCTTGAAAGTGGCTACACAGGTCGATAGGTGGTTAAGAAGGCTTATAGAATCCTTGCTTTTATTAGTCAAAGCATTGAGTTCAAAAGCCACAAGGTTATGTTGCAACGTTATAAAACTCTGGTTAGGCCACATCTGCGCCATTGTATACAGTTCTGGTTTCCTCACTGTAGGAAGGATGTTGAGGCTTTGGAGAGGGTGCAGAAGAGGTTTACCAGGATGCTGCCTGGTTTAGAGGGCATGTGCTATCATGAGAGGCTGGATGAACTTGGGTTGTTCTCTTTGGAGCGGTGGAGGCTGAGGAGAGATCTGATAGAAATTTAAAAGAGAGGCATCGATCGTGTAGGTAGAGAGCATCTGTTTCTCAGAGCTGAAATATCTAATACCAGAGGGCAAACATTGAAGGTGAGGGGGATAGGTTCAAGGGGGATGTGAGGGGTAAGTTTATTACTCAGAGAATCGTGGGGCCTGGAATACGCTCCCTGTTACGGTGGTAGAGGCAAACACATTACAGGCTTTTAAGAAACTTTTGGATAGGCACATGGATGTGAGGAAGATGGAGGGATGTGGACATGGTGTAGGTAGGAGGGATTAGTGTTTGGATGTTTTTGATTTGCTTTTTAGATGGTTCAGCACAACATTGTGGGCTGAATGGTCTTTCCCTGGGCTGAACTGCTCTATGTTCTATGACCTTATCCACCTGTGACAATGAATTATGGACCTGTGTTCCCAGATCTTTTATTCTACCACACTTCTCAGTGCCCTACCACTCACTGGTAGGTCCTCCCAAACTGCAGCACCTCACACTTGTCTGCATTAAGTTCCGTTTAATTCCATCAGCCCATTTTTTCAGCTGGTGCAGATCCCTCTACAAGCTGTGATAGCCCTCCTCACTGTCCACTGCCCCCCCGCCCCACCGATCTTGGTGTCATGTACAAATTTGCCGATCCAGTTAACGGGTGGCCTGGCAGCGTAGTGGTAAGCACCAGGCTTTACAGCCCCAGTGACCTGGGGTTCAAACCCCACTGCTGCCTGTAAGGAGCGTGTACAATCTCCCCGTGACCACGTGCCTTTCCTCCGGTGCTCCCGCAGTCCAGAGACGTTCAAGATTGACCACTGGTCACTGCAAATTGTCCCGTGATTAGGCTAAGGTGCGACTCGAAGGGCCAGAAGGGCCTACTCTGTGCTGTTTCTCAATAAATAAAATTAATAAAGCACATTATCATTCAGATCATTGATATAGGTGGGAAACAACGAGCACTGATCCCTGCAGCACAGAGTAGCAATCATCTACTTCACTCTGTCAGTCTTAATTAAAGTCTGTCACGAGCCTTGTGGCCCATCAAGCCAGTGCTTATGCCGGTTTCCGTGGCGTGAAGCGACTGCGAGTACGAGACTCCCCCCCCCCCCGGATAGGACGTCGGTTTATCACGAGGTTAACCCCCAGCAGTTTTGCCAGTACCCATTCTCAGCTGGGTCGACTAGAGCTTTGTGCGGTTAAGTGCTTTGCTCAAGGACACACACGCTGCCTCGGCCGAGTCTCGAATCCACGACCTTCAGATCGCTAGTCCAGATCCCCTAACCACTTGGCCACACGCCACAGACTTTCCAATGCCTTCTGTTTTATTTCAAGTTTCCAGTATCTGCAGGGGTTTTTTTGGGGGTATTTCAGACTGATATCCATTCATTATCGTTTTGTTGCTTCTGGGATCTTGTTGAATTCAAATTTAGTGCTGCCTTTCCTGTTTAATAATTCTGGATGCAGAGTGATTGAGGAAAGGAAAATACTTCATTCCCCAAATGTCAGAGAAGAATGGATATGGAGAGATTATACTAAATAGTTGTTTTCCTCTCAGTCACTCTGTATTTTTTTAGTCACCAGCTAGTTGTCCATGTTTGACTCCCAGAGCTACACCTCACCTTTACTCATAATTCTCAGCAGCGTATATGAGCAGGAACCTACCTCAGCAGTGCATATGAAGAAGAACCTGTGGGGAATGGTGTACCAGGAGCAGGACGTGATGAAGAAAATTTATAGGAGATGTACAGGGCTGTTTTTCACACAGAGACGGTGGGTGACCAGAACGAGATGGTGGTGGAAGAAGGTGCAATGGAGGTGTTTAAGAGGCTGCCCAATAGACAATGAAAGGATGTGGCTCCTGCCCAGGCAGGAGAGCTTTGTTTAATTCAGCATTGTAATGGGCACAGACAGAATGGACCGAAGGAACTTCTCTGGTTTCTGCACTGTCCGACGGTCTGCGTTCTAACCGTGTGCTGGGAGCAGGGCCACCGGGTAAAGAATGTATCAACAGGCCTTGACGACTAGGCCTCAGTTCAATCCCCGGGCTCTGACTTTCAGTATCGACCCAGCACTTGCCAGTGATGCTGGATGCGAACCCAGACTCCAGACCTCGAGGTCCGGACATCATGTAGCTGGAATGAGTGAATGTAACCCTCTCCTGACTAAGAAGAGTGAGTTCTGAGTTCTGTACAGCCAAGAGAGGTAATTCCTGTTGGCATCACAATCAGAATCTTGAAAAAATAGTGGGCTTATTGCCAAGAAGGGCACAATGCCAAAGCGTTAATTTCCTGACCCACTTCCCTTCGTAAGGTAGGAAAGGAATTGTAAGTCGTGAAATCAACAGGGCCTTCTAATAATGTGTCGTCTGGAAGGATTGCAGTTCATTGATCAATCTGTCACAGTATTCTCAACTACCAGATACAATCACAGTAATCCAGCATTGAGAGGAAATTGAAATCCATGTTCAATATCGAGGCCACAGATGTTTGTTTTTAATTGGATTGCAGAGTGAAGCTCCCTCTACACTGTCCCATCACACACTCCCAGGACAGGGACAGCACGGGTTAGATACAGAGTGAAGCTCCCTCTACACTGTCCCATCACACATTCCCAGGACAGGGACAGCACGGGTTAGATACAGAGTGAAGCTCCCTCTACACTGTCCCATCACACACTCCCAGGGCAGGGACAGCACGGGTTAGATACAGAGTGAAGCTCCCTCTACACTGTCCCATCACACACTCCCAGGGCAGGGACAGCACGGGTTAGATACAGAGTGAAGCTCCCTCTACACTGTCCCATCACACACTCCCAGGGCAGGGACAGCACGGGTTAGATACAGAGTGAAGCTCCCTCTACACTGTCCCATCACACACTCCCAGGGCAGGGACAGCACGGGTTAGATACAGAGTGAAGCTCCCTCTACACTGTCCCATCACACACTCCCAGGACAGGAACAGAGCAGACTGATCTGTTTTGAAATGAGTGGACCGCTCTTGCAGTTGATCACAGTTTATGGAAGGTGTAACTGAGTGGGACGATGGTCTCCTTTGCCTTTATAACAAGTACAGTGTCACAGAGATTAGGGTTTAAGCCTTTAGCATTGTGGTGTTTATATAAATGACTTTAGTCATCAGTGAAGGTGCAGCTACTGAATTTGTGATGACAGCAATATTTGTGGGAGTAAATTGTCAAGGGTCCAAGAGGGAGTCACAATTGTTAAGGGAGTGGGTAATGAGCTATCAGTGGAGCATAATGGGGAAAAATAATTGGCTATCTTGGCAAGAAAAATAGAAAAAGATACAATATAGGGATGATGAGAGATTGCAGAGCCTGGAGGTGCAAAGGGATCTGACCGTTCCAGTGCATGATCTACAAAAATCTGACGTGCTGGTACAGCAAGTAACGAGGAAAACAAGCAAAATGTTCAGGTTCAGTAACACACATCAAACGCAGTGAACGCAGCAGGCCAGGCAGCATCTCTAGGAAGAGGTGCAGTCGACGTTTCAGGCCGAGACCCTTCGTCAGGACTAACTGAAAGAAGAGCTAGTAAGAGATTTAAAAGTTGGAGGGGGAGGGGGAGATCAAAATGATAGGAGAAGACAGGAGGGGGAGGGATGGAGCCAAAAGCTGGACAGGTGATAGGCAAAAGGGATATGAGAGGATCATGGGACAGGAGGTCCGGGAAGAAAGACGGGGGGGGGGAGCGGGGAACCCAGAGGATGGGCAAGGGGTATAGTTAGAGGGACAGAGGGAGAAAAAAGAGAGAGAGAGAAAGAATGTGTGTATAAAAATAAATAACGGATGGGGTACGAGGGGGAGGTGG
Organism: Mobula hypostoma; assembly: GCF_963921235.1. Classification (NCBI taxonomy): domain Eukaryota; kingdom Metazoa; phylum Chordata; class Chondrichthyes; order Myliobatiformes; family Myliobatidae; genus Mobula; species Mobula hypostoma. The sequence goes on along the minus strand of NC_086115.1, from coordinate 11,218,102 downwards.
GGCATTAACGGAAGTTTGAGAAGTCAATGCTCATGCCATCAGGTTGGAGGCTACCCAGACGGAATATAAGGTGTTGTTCCTCAAACCTGAGTGTGGCTTCATCTTTACAGTAGAGGAGGCCGTGGATAGACATATCAGAATGGGAATGGGATGTGGAATTAAAATGTGTGGCTACTGGGAGATCCTGCTTTCCCTGGCGGACAGAGCGTAGGTGTTCAGCAAAGCGGTCTCCCAGTCTGCGTCGGGTCTCGTCAATATATAAAAGGCCACATCAGGAGCACCGGACGCAGTATATCACCCCAGCCGACTCACAGGTGAAGTGATGCCTCACCTGGAAGGACTGTCTGGGGCTCTGAATGGTGGTAAGGGAGGAAGTGTAAGGGCATGTGTAGCACTTGTTCCACTTACACGGATAAGTGCCAGGAGGGACATCGGTGGGGAGGGATGGGGGGGACGAATGGACAAGGGAGTTGTCATTCAACCTTACACATGTATACAGCCAAATGAAACAGTGATCGTCTGAGGCCAAGGTACAAAACACAGTACATATCTTCACACACCACAAATAGGACCCTGCACAGAACCATTTACTGTCGGGGAATGCAAAATTAAATCGCATTAATTGGTAAGTTGGTTTATTATTGTCTCATGTTCTGAGGTACAGTGAAAAATTGAATTCACATGCCTTTGATACAGCTCATTTCATCACATTAATACATTGAGGTAGTAGAAGAGAAAAGCAATAACAAGGCAGAATATAGAACACAGAACCTAAAAGATTACAGTACAGGCCTTCCAGCCATAATGTTCTGCTGACCTTTTAATCTACTTCAACATTATTCTACACCCTTCCCTCCCACATAACCCTCCATTTTACTTTCATCCAATTGCCTATCTTAAAACCATTTAAGTGAACATCAGAGATGGCCTCCTTTTTCAAAGAATGGGGCTTTCCCTCCTCCACCATTGGCGCTGCCCTCATCTGCATCTTCTCTATTTCCCCAACATCCATCCTCACCCCATCTTTGCACCGCCATAATGGTGATGGAGTTCCTCTTGTCCTTACCTACAACCTCATGAGCCTCCACATCCAACACATCATCCTCCACAACCTCAATCACCTTCCTCCACCAAACATTCCTTTACCTTCCCCCAGCTCTCCACGTTCCAAAAAGATCACTCTCTCCATGATTCCCTTGTCCGTTCATCAGTCCCTCTGGCACCCATCCCTGCAGGCAGATGTGCTACACCTACCCATTCACCTACCAACCTGTTGGGGTTGTCAGTTGTATCCAGTGATCCTGATGCATCCTCTTCCACATTGGTGAGACCTGACGAAGATTGTGGGACCATTATACTGAGCACCTTCGCTCCATCCACAACAAGCAAGAATTCCTAGTGGCCAACCATTTGAATTCCAACTCCCATTCGCATTCTGGGATGTTGGTCCAAGGCCTCTTCTACTGCCACAATGAGGCCACTCTCAGTTTGTAGGAGCAACACTTCATATTCTATCTCGGTAACCTCCAATCTGGTGGTACGAACTTCGATTTCTCTAACTTTCAGTAATCTTTCCCTCTTCTGCCTCCCTTCCCTCTTCCTCCATTCCCAGTTCTGACCCCGCTCTTACCTCTTCTCCCCTGACTAACATCTCCCCCTGGTGCCTCTCCTCTTTCCCTTCCTCCCATGGTCAACTCTCTTCTCCGATCAGATTCCTTCTTCTTCAGCCCTTTATCTTAAAGATGAGACTGGGAAAGTTTAAAGGAGGTGTATAGGGCAAGTTATTTTACACAGAGAGGCTAGGTGCCTGGAAAGGACAGCTAGAGGAGATGGTCGAAGCAGATGCAATAGAGATGTTTAAGAGAATATACAGGGAATGAAAGATATGGATCGGGCAGAAGGGAATTAACTTAATTCAACATCATGTTTGGTGCAGATATCATAAGCTGAAGGGCACCTGTGGGCTCTGTCTACATATTTTGCTGCCTCCGTAAAGCAACCAGCATTCAAAGGCCGCACCCATCCTGAACATTCTTCCTCCCTCCCCTATCAGGCAAAAAACACAAAAGCCTGAAAGCACATACCACCTGACTCAAGGACAGCTTCTAGCCCGCCGTTATAAAACCATTGAATGACGACATAGTACGATAAGATGGACCCTGGACCTCACAATCTACCTTGTTATGATCTTGCACCTTATTGTTTACCCTGCACTGCACTTTCTCTGTAACTGTACACTTAATTCTGCATTGTTTTCGTCTTACCCTGTTCTACCTCAATGCACTGTGTAATGCTCTGATCTATCTGAAAGGTATGCAAGGCAGGCTTTGACTACCTCTACCGTATTGGCCTCTACCACCACCACAGAAAGTTTATTCCAGACACCCACCACTCCCTGAGCTAAAAGACTTACCCCACATTCCCATACTTGCCCCCGTACATGAGACAATAATAAAGTTCAAAAAACTTTGAACCTTAATTGCATGCCCTCGGATATTAGATATTTTTCTTCCTGAACCTTCAGCTGCCTTTGGAACTAAGGCATATTATAGATGGGAAGGATTTAATATTCAAATTTATTTATCCGACATACACTAAAATATACAGAGAAATGTGTTATTTGCATTAACAACCAACACTTCCAAGAGTGTTTTCGGGACAGTCCAACTTTTTCACCACATTTTTACATTTTAATTTGCTTTACTGCTTGTTTGTTTATTTTTTTATTTAAAGGTACAGCAGTGAACAGGCTCCTCCAGCCCAGTACGTCACACAGCCCAGCTGTTCAACACCAGCCTAACCACAGGATAACTTACAATGACCAACTAACCCACTGACCAGTGCCTCTTTGGACTGTGGGAGGAAACCAGAGCACTTGAAGGAAATGCACACGGTTCCCAAGGAGAACGTACCAAATCCTTACAGATGGCATCAGAATTGAATTCACTCCAGTACACCCGGAGCTATAATGGTATCACACTAACCACTACACCACTAGTGTTACTCTTAATAAAATAATTTAGAAACAAAGAAAGCATAATATGGGGAGGACTGGTATATAAAGTAAAATATATAATGAGCTGGCTTTACACTTTACCATGAAACACTTCCAGAACATGAAAGGAATCAAACTTAAACAGAGCAAATCACCCAATGGTTTTGTTTTTCTGGGATTTCTGGAATTTCCTTTGATCTTAGCTTTGAAAAATCTTCAAAAAAAAAGCACCAATTCCCAGTGCTGTCAAATCTTATCAAAAATTAAACGAAGATTTACTTTGGGTTTTAATTACCACTTACTCATTCCAATGAAGTGCTTGGAATTGAGAAGCAGAGGCAATTAGTTTTAAAATAACCATTAAGAAGAAATTAAATTTTGACGGCAAGTAGCGTGCCCTCTCTATGCTTTTCGGTGGTGATGGCTCTCTGGTGTGTTTGAGGGGCTTTCATGCGTCTACTTCTGACTTTTCTCAGGTCTCTGGATGGATCTGCTCTCTACAGTTGGATGGATGGACATCATTACTACTTAATTTCTGCCGAGGAAAGTCTGATAACACCTCATCCTCACTGAGAAGAAGGATACTACAATTATAAGAGCTCGAAACATGGGAACAGAATTTGATGATTCAGCCCATCAAGTCCATTATGGCTGATTTATTTTCCCTCTCAATCCTATTCTCCTGCCTTTTTTCCATAACCTTTGACACCTTTATTAATCAAGAACTTAACAACCTTGCTTTAAATACACTGAACGACTTGGCCTCCACAGCCATCCGTGGTAATAAATTCCACAGATACACCACCCTCTGGCTAAATAAATTACTCCTCATCTCTATTCTAAAGGGGTTTTATTCTGAGGTTGTGTCCTCTGGTCCTGGACTCTCCCACTAGAGGAAACATCCTCTCCATGTCCACTCTCTCTAGTCCTTGAAATTGGTAGATTTCCGTGGGGTTCTTCCCCACCTCCCCCGTGTGGGCACGTGGCCAAGTGGTTAAGGCATTGGACTAGCGACCTGAAGGTCATGAGTTCGAGCCCCAGCCGAGGGAACGTGTTGTGTCCTTGAGCAAGGCACTTAATCACACATTGCTCTGCGATGACACTGGTACCAAGCTGCATGGGTCCTAATGCCCTTCCCTTGGACAACATTGGTGTCGTGGAGAGGGGAGACTTGCAGCGTGGACAACTGCTGGTCTTCCATACAACCTTGCCCAGGCCTGCGCCTTGGAGAGTGAAGACTTTCCAGGCGCAGATCCATGGTCTCGCAAGATTAACGGATGCCTTCCCCCCACCCCGCCCCAGTCTTTTGAACTCTAGCAAGCAGGCCAAGAGCCATCAAATTCTAACTATTCATATGTTAAGACAGTATCATTCTTGTGAACCACCTCTGGACCCTCTCCAATGACAGCACACCCTTCTGTAGACAGGGTCCACAAAACTGCTCAGGATTCGCCAAATCTGATCTCCCAATGTAATTACACCACATCCAGTGCCAGTCTCGTCTCCACGCTAAAGATTGGGAACAATGGAGACAATTTGATTTGAAAAGTCATTCAGATGGGTGCCAGATCCAGTTAAGGACAGTATAGACTCAAGGTAACGCCCTTCAGAAGCTAAAGTGTGACTGGTAGATTGACGGAGGTCCTCAACACTGTGGAAGGTTCTTCAGTCAGAATCAAAATCAGTTTTATTGTTACTGACTCATATGACATGAAACTTGTTGTTCTGAGGAAGCAGTGCAGTGCAAAAAATAAAAATCACTATAAATATAAATAAATAAGACAGGGAAAAGGGAGAACGAGGTTGTGTTCAAGGGTTCATGGACTATTCAGAAATCTGGTGGTGGAGGGAAGAAGCTATTTGAATCGTTGAGCCTGGGATTTCAGGCTCCTGTACCTCCAAGAGGGCGTGGAACCCATTCTGTGACTGTTTAGGGTCTTGGTGTGACAGTACCTATTGTGTCTCTTCACCTAAGAAACAACGAGACCACAGGTGAAGATGAGGCAATGGGAAGTGGGGTGGTGGGGAAGCGGGGATTTGGTGGAGAACATGCTAGATGTCTCAGATGTAGGTGGGAAGGGACTGAACGGGGGTCGGGGGGGCACAAGAGAGAGTCATTCATCATGTCCACTGGAGCCAGCTCCATCTCAAGCACTGGCCACCCATCATCTTCAAAAGGCGATGACTCAAGAAGGCAGTGCCCGCCATAAAGGACCCTCACCATCCAGGACATGCCCTCTAGTTCTACCTTTCTATTCCTCTTTTACATGATTTATTTATTTAGCTACTCTTGCAACTGTTTGTAACTTGTTACGTCTGCACTGTACTGCTGCCACAAAATTTCACCACTTGACGATGAACCTGATCTGGATTCTGTTTTCTCGTGAATGCTGCTCCTCTGAAGCGACGTGTCTGTGATGTTGTCGCAAGTGAGTTTTTCGTTGCACCTGTCCACACGTGTACTTGTGCGCCAGGCTTGAGATTTCACTCGTGAATTCCGTCATTTACTGTCACACGTGTATACCACAATAAACTTGGCTTGATCTGATTTGAGGGCAGCAGTGAACGAGGTGAGCTTGCTGTAGTCATCTCCTCATCGTTTCCACTGTTTCCGAAAGGACAGCTGAAGTTAAAGTCTGCAGCCGCCTTGCTAAGTTTTGAACTCGGGTGTCCAAGCTGTTTCTCCGAGTACTGAGGTTACTAGACCATTGGTTTAACAGCCATAACCTGACTGTGTAAGGGCACGATGGAGAAGGGGTTGACAGAGTCGCCCTACTGACAGAGGTCATCAGAGCAAAGACAGCCGGGAGAACTGGGGCAACAGTGTAGCGTAGCACTACGCATAACCCTACTACAGCGCCAACAACCCGGATTGAACTCCGCTGCTCTTTGGAAGAAGTTTGGACGTTCTCCCCGTGACCACGTACAGGTTTCCATTGGGTGTTCTGGCTCCCTGTCAGATGCCAAAGATGTACAGGTCAGTAGGTGAGTTGGTCACATGGGTGTAATTGGGTGGTGTGGGCTGTTCAGGGCCTGTTACTACACTGAACCACACCCTACCCACACAGAATCCCCACTCCCACCACACCACCCACACAGAATCCCCACCCCCACCACACCACCCACACAGAATCCCCACCCCCACCACACCCTACCCACACAGAACACCCACCCCCTCCACACCCTACCCACACAGAACACCCACTCCCACACACCACCCACACAGAATCCCCACCCCCACCACACCACCCACACAGAATCCCCACCCCCACCACACCCTACCCACACAGAACACCCACCCCCTCCACACCCTACCCACACAGAACACCCACTCCCACACACCACCCACACAGAATCCCCACCCCCACCACACCCTACCCACACAGAACACCCACTCCCACACACCACCCACACAGAATCCCCACCCCCACCACACCCTACCCACACAGAATCCCCACCCCCACCACACCACCCACACAGAATCCCCACTCCCACCACACCACCCACACAGAATCCCCACCCCCACCACACCACCCACACAGAATCCCCACCCCCACCACACCCTACCCACACAGAACACCCACCCCCTCCACACCCTACCCACACAGAACACCCACTCCCACACACCACCCACACAGAATCCCCACCCCCACCACACCCTACCCACACAGAATCCCCACCCCCACCACACCCTACCCACACAGAATCCCCACCCCCTCCACACCCTACCCACACAGAATCCCCACCCCCTCCACACCCTACCCACACAGAATCCCCACCCCCACCACACCCTACCCACACAGAATCCCCACCCCCACCACACCCTACCCACACAGAACACCCACCCCCACCACACCCTACCCACACAGAACACCCACCCCCTCCACACCCTACCCACACGAAACCCCCACCCCTCCACACCCTACCCACACAGAACCCCCACCCCCACCATACCCTACCCACACAGAACTCCCACCCCCACACCCTACACACATAGAACCCCCACCCCCTCTACACCCTACCCACACAGAACACCCACCATCACCACACCCTACCCACACAGAACACCCACCCCCTCCACACCCTACCCACACAAAACCCCCACCCCTCCACACCCTACCCACACATAACCCCCACCCCCACCACACCCTACCCACACAGAACTCCCACCCCCACACACTACCCACACAGAACCCCCACCCCCACACACTACCCACACAGAACCCCCAGCCCCACCACACCCTACCCACACAGAACACCCACCCCCTCCACACCCTACCCACACAGGACCCCCACCCCCACCACACCCTACCCACACAGAACCCCCACCCCCACACACTACCCACACAGAACCCCCACCCCCACCACACCCACACAGAACCCCCATCCCCACCACACCCTACCCACACAGAGCCCCCACCCCTACACCGTACCCACACAGAACCCCTACCACCACACCCTACCCACACAGAATCCCCACCCCCACCGCACCCTACCCACACAGAATCCCCACACCCTACCCACACAGAACCCACACCCCCACCACACCCTACCCACACAGAACCCCCACCCCCACAAACTACCCACACAGAATCCCCACCCCCACACCCTACCCACACAGAACGCCCACCCCCACAAACTACCCACACAGCACCCTCATGCATTAAACCTGCCCACACATTACCACTGCACTCTACACCCCACACTCGGATGTATGGGTCTATTTCCAGGGCCCCTATTCACTCACTGGGGGAACTGGTTCCCTTCTCTATCCACTCACCAAGGCACCGGTTCCAGTGTTTGTCTGTCAACTCACTGAGGCACTGGTTCCAGTGTTTATGTGTCATCTCACTGAGGCACTGGTTCCAGTGTTTATGTGTCATCTCACTGAGGCACTGGTTCCAGTGTTTCTTTGTTGACTCACTGAGGCACTGGTTCCAGTGTTTCTCAGTCAACTCACTGAGGCACTGGTTCCAGTGTTTCTGTGTCATCTCACTGAGGCACTGGTTCCAGTGTTTCTTTGTTGACTCACTGAGGCACTGGTTCCAGTGCTCTCCATCCGCTCACTGGGGCACTGGAACAGGATCCCAAATCTTTGACCACTCACCTGGTTCTACTAGTCAAGTGCCTTTGAAACATTGTGGGCTAACTGAAAAGTTATTGTACGGTATTATTAAAATAAAGTGAATCAAAGATGTGTTGGTGTATTAATAAAATAACATCCAGTAACACAGAGTTCTGATTTCAGGATGAGGCTTTTCATTCTAGGACGAGGGAGATGTCCTCCTTTTTTAAAGAAAGGGGCTTCCCTTCCTCCACTATCAGCTCTGCTCTCAAACGCAACTCCCCCATTTCATGTACATCTGCTCTCACTCCATCCTCCCACCACCCCACTAGGAATAGGGCTCCCCTGGTCCTCACCTACCACTCCACCAGCCTCCGGGTCCAACGTATTATTCTCCGTAACTTCCGCCACCTCCAACAGGATCCCACCACTAAGCACACCTTTCCCTCCCCGCCTCTCTCTGCTTTCCGCAGGGATCGCTCCCTACGTGACTCCCTCGTCCATTCGTCCCCCCCATCCCTCCCCACTGATCTCCCTCCTGGCACTTATCCTTGTAAGCAGAACAAGTGCTACACATGCCCTTACACTTCCTCCCTTACCACCATTCAGGGTCCCAGACAGTCCTTCCAGGTGAGGCGACACTTCACCTGTGAGTCGGCTGGGGTGATATACTGTGTTCGGTGCTCCCGATGTGGCCTTCTATATATTGGTGAGACCCGACGCAGACTGGGAGACCGCTTTGCTGAACACCTACGCTCTGTCCGCCAGAGAAAGCAGGATCTCCCAGTGGCCACATATTTTAATTCCACATCCCATTCCCATTCTGATATGTCTATCCACGGCCTCTTCTACTGTAAAGATGAAGCCACACTCAGGTTGGAAGAACAACACCTTATATTCCGTCTGGGTAGCCTCCAACCTGATGGCATGAACATCGACTTCTCTAACTTCCGCTAAGGCCCCACCTCCCCCTCGTACCCCATCTGTTACTCATTTTTATGCACACATTCTTTCTCTCACTCTCCTTTTTCTCCCTCTGTCCCTCTGACTATACCCCTTGCCCATCCTCTGGGTCACCCCCCCTCCTTGTCTTTCCTCCCGGACCTCCTGTCCCATGATCCTCTCGTATCCCCTTTTGCCCATCACCTGTCCAGCTCTCGGCTCCATCCCTCCCCCTCCTGTCTTCTCCTATTATTTTGGATCTCCCCCTCCCCTCCCACTTTCAAATCTCTTGCTAGCTCTTCCTTCAGTTAGTCCTGATGAAGGGTCTCGGCCCGAAACGTCTTCCTAGAGATGTTGCCTGGCCTGCTGCGTTCACCAGCAACTTTGATGTCTGTTGCTTGTTCCGATTTAACTGGAGTTTACCGTAAATTCCCCAGCCCTGCTGCTTTCCTTACAGCTCTGCAGTTAAATTGACTTAATTCAATTTCCTTCCATCCCCCTACTAGGCAGATCACAACAACATTGACCTGAGTTGTCATATTCTCCTTCTGCCTGGGGCAACAGAGTCAAAATTCTCCCTGTACTTGGGCACTAAATTGGCAATTCAGCCGGTAGTCGGTAAAAGAAAGACAGAGAGAGAGAGAGAGAGAGAGAGGGAGGGAGAGAGAGAGAGAGAGGGAGGGAGAGAGAGAGAGAGGGAGGGAGAGAGAGAGAGGGAGGGAGACAGAGAGAGGGAGGGAGAGAGAGAGGGAGGGAGGGAGAGAGAGAGAGGGAGGGAGGGAGGGAGAGAGAGAGGGGGGGGAGGGAGAGAGAGAGAGAGGGAGGGAGGGAGAGAGAGAGAGGGAGGGAGAGAGAGAGGGAGGGAGAGAGAGAGAGAGGGAGGGAGAGAGAGAGAGGGGGGGGAGATGGAGATGAACAGGCAGAGAGGGAGAGAATAAGACAGAGACAGATAGACTGACAGAATCAGAGAGAGGGAGACAGAGAAAGACAGCAAGAGACAAAGAGACAGACAGAGACAGAAACAGACAGACAGACAGAGAAAGAGAAACAGAGACAGAAAACAAGAGACAGAGAGAGAGAGACAGACAGACTGATAGAAACAGAGAGAGAGAAAGAGGGAGAGATAGAGATAGATAGAAAGTGAGAGAGCAAGACAGAGACACACTGAGAGAAAAGAGAGAGACAGACAGAGATAGAGAGAGAAAGAGAGAAAGAGAGAGGGGAGATGGCGAGAGAGAGAAAGAAAGAGGTTAAGTTTAATTATTGAAATTAGGACTCGATCCTCCGCTGTTCCCCGTCCAGCTCTAACTGAACAACAGCTCAGAACTGGAATAAAAACAAAGTTAGCAAACTGCTTGAGCGGAAGTTTATCAGAAGATAAAAATAACAAACAAATTGTGATTAAATTGTTTATTGAACCACCAGTGAGAGGGAGTGAAATCTCGATTTGCATCACAGGGTGATGTGTGATTGAGATCATCATTTAGCAATCACCCTACTGCCCCTACACAGACCATCTCTCCTCACCCGAACACCTCGTCACACCAACCCCCCTCACACACATTACTCACTCACCCTCAACCACCTCCATTATCCTCCCACCACTCACTCCCCCCCTCACTCTCCCATCACTCACTTCCCCTCAACCACCTCCCTCAACCTCCCATCACTCACTCCCCCTCATCCCCCTCCCTCACTCTCCCATCACTCACTTCCCCTCAACCACGTCCCTCAACTTCCCATCACTCACTCTCCCTCAACCCTCTCTGACACTCTCTCATCACTCACTCCCCCTCATCCCCCTCCCATCACTCACTTCCCCTCAACCACCTCTATCACCTCCCCACCACTCACTCTCCCTCAACCACCTCCCTCACCCTCCTATCACTCACTTCCCCTCAACCACCTCCATCAACCTCCCATCACTCACTCTGCCTCAACCCTCTCTGACACTATCCCATCACTCACTCCCCCTCATACCCCTCCCATCACCCACTCCCCCTCATCCCTCTCCATCATCTACTACCCCTCTTCCACCTCCCTCACCCCCACTCACTAACCCCCTCGTCCTTGTCATCCTTCCATCACTCATTCTCCCTCAACTTACTCCCCCTCATCCCCCCTCACCCTCCCATTACTCACTCCCCCTCATCCCCCTCCATCACCCAGTACCCCTCTTCCACCCCCCTCACCCTCACATCACTCACTCCCCCATCCCCCTTACCCTCCCATCACCCACTCCCCTAATATCCCTCCATCACTCACTCCCCCTCATCCCCCTCCCTCACCCTCACATCAGTCACTCCCCCTCACCCTCACATTACTCACTCCCCCTCACCCTCCTCCCTCACCCTCCCATCCTCACTCCCCCTGACCCCCCTCCCTCACCCTCCCATCACCCACTCCCCGTCACCCCCCTCATCCTCTCATCTCTCTCCCCTTTCCCACTCCACCTCCTTGTCACAGCTTGCTCCCTATGTCACCCTCCCCACACCCACTCATCAGATCCTCTTCCCCCTCACACCCTTCCATTCGTACACCCCACCCCTCCACACCCCACCCCCTCATCACACCCTATCACTCCCCCTCCTGTGGGCTTTCTCCATTCCACTCTTCCCACTCACCCAGCCCTCATCGCTCTCCGCACTCATTCCAGTCTCCTCCACACGGACCCTCATCCCACTCCCTAACCCCTCCCCATCCACCCAGGTTGAACTTTCCCTGCTTTGCTCATGGGTAACTGGTTTCTCATCGTCACGCATACCGAGAGGCAGTGAGTTTGTCATCTGGACAGACTGTTCCAGACGTGAGTACAAAAGGAACAGAATCACAGAATAAGGAATGCAGTCTTACTGCTCCAGAGAGATAAGTGTTAACACTTACAGCAAAAACGCAGTGCAGGTAGACGCCAAGGGACAAGGGTGACGATGAGGAGGACAGGGAGATCAAGAATTCATCTTGAGCAACGTACAGAAAATGCTGGAGAAACTCAGCGGGTCAGGCAGTGTCTATGGAGAAGAGTAACCAGTCGACGTTTCGGGCCAATACCTGAAGAAGGATCTTGGCCCGAAATGTTGGCCATTTTCCAATGATGCCGCCCGGCCTGCTGATTTCCTCCAGCATTTTGTGTGCGCTGCTTTGGATTGCCAGCATCTGCAGATTTTCTCCTGTTTGCTAAGAGTTTATCTTTAATGTGTAAAAGGTTCACTCGGGATGCTTTCACATAAATTGCTGAATCAGTTTATTACTGTCGCATATACCAAGGTTCTTGATGGTGGCAGGGTGGGGATACGTCTCTACCAAAGCAGGTGTAAGGTGCTCCTTCCCTCTTCTAGGCTGCAGGTCACCCTTGGGCAAGGTGTAGCACCAGCTTAGCGCGCCCCCCCCCCCACCCCGATCAGCGTCACGTGAAACTTTGGGAGCAGGTGGTGGATGGTCGTATGAGCAGCTGGTGCACATCACAAGTCCTGGCTATGCGACCACCGATGCCAGGCAATGTCTGGAGAGTATTGACAATGGCTGGGGTCACCCATCTTGTGCTGTCACTGCCCAGAATAAGACAATGGCAAACCATGGCACATAACGAACACAGCAAGGTGCAGTGAAAATCTCCCCTTGCATACTGTCCTTAGGGATCAGTTCATTGCACAGAGCACTGAGGCAGTACAGGGGGAAACAATTTGCTAAAGCAAAGGGACATCATGTTCAGATAATTGGAGGAAAATGGGGGAGATTTCAGAGTTGTTTTTTATGCAGAGGATAGTGGGTGCGTGGAGTGCATTTCTAGGAGTGGTGGTAGAGACAGATACATTAGGGATATTTAAGAGACAGACAGGCACATGGATGAAAGAAGCATAGAGGGCTGTGTGGGAGGGAAGGGTTAGATTGATCTTAAAGTAGGTTAAAATGGTGGCACAACATCATGGGCTGAAGAAACAGCACTGTGCTGTAATGTTCGATGTTCTGTATTTAATATTTCATTTTCCCATCTTCCCTCCTCCCCTGATCCACGTATCACCTACCGGATTTAATTCTAAGTCTCGTGAGGATAGGTCGAGTGAGCTAGGGATTTTCTCACAGGAGGATGAGAGATGCACCAGATGATAAGAGGCAAAGATGGAGTGGACAGCCAGAGACTTTTTCCCAAGGCAAAAGTGGCTAATTCTGGGGTGGGGAGGCGGAGGGGAATAACCTTAAGATGTTCGACAAATTCCGCGACACATGCTGGTGATAATAAGCCCGATTCTGATTCAGATTCAGATTCTGAAGGTATAGGAGGGATGTCAGAGGTAATTTTTTTAACAGAGAGTGGGTGGGTACGAGGTGCGCACTACCAGAAAAATGGGGGGCTATGTAGGAGGAAAGGTTTAGACTGATCTTACAGCAGGTCAAAATGTCAGCACAAACTTGTGGGCTGAAGGGCCTGTACTGCACTGTAATGTTCTATGTTATGAGTACAGAATAGTGTGTAACAGTTGCAAGCAGGCAGACAATAAGATGACCTTATACCTTATTGCCTGTCTGCACTACACTTTCTCTGTGACTCTGTATTCTGTTCTTGTTTCTCTTTTATTATAAACAAGATTAAAACCAAGAGCGCTAACTATTGGGTCAAAAGCTAAATCTTTTATCTGTAAGTAGCTGGTTTTATTCCACAACTTCTCCACGCTGTTGCTCTAATCTCTGAAGGATGAATTGATTCACAATAGATATACATCTGCAGAGAAATTTACAAAGCAAGGCGCTAACTATTTATAGATTGAGTCTTTGATCTGTAAACTGAATGTCTGTGGATCTGTTGTATTGAGAATTAAGCACACCACACAATGCTGCTATCCTATAGGCACACACCAAGGTGGAGAGAAGGCAGTATGGTTCACACTTAAAGATATACACTCAGTGGGCACTAAGAATCTCCTGTAGCTAATAAAGTGGCCACTCACTATATGTTTGTGGGCCTCGGTTCCCGTAGCCTATCCATTTCAAGGTTTGATATGTGTGTTCAGAGACGCTCTTCTGCACACCACTGCTGTAACGCGTGGATATTTGAGTTACTGTCACCTTCCTGTCACTCTGTCCTCTGACCTCTCTCGTTAACAAGATCTTTTCGCCCACAGAACTGCCACTCACTGGATGTTTTCTCATTTCTTACACTATTCTCTGTAAATGGGGGCCGTGGACAATTCTGATTTGATGGAGACAGAAGTGAACGCACAAAGGAACATCTGGAGAAATTTCTGAAACGCTTGTTCGCTGCCGTTGTTACTGCGCGGTCGGGAATCTTCTGGAGGGAAGTCCTCAAAATCCCAGGCTTTGCCTGCTGTTGGGGACCGAGATTGAGGTTGAATCGTTCGGACAGAGATGCCGCTCGGTACTCGGTGTCGAAGAGCTGATTCGGAGGCTCAAAGTTTTCGGACGACTCAGAGTCGGACTGTGGTCGGGCATGGCAGGGAGAGTTTTTCTTCCTTCTCCCGTCTGCATGAGATGTGAGACATTTGAGAGACTTTGAACTTTTTACTGTGCTCAGGGACTTCTTCATCAAGTTATGGTATTGTTGCACTGTTGTAACTATATGCTATAATTATGTGGTTTTGTCAGTTTTTTCAGTCTTGGTCTGTCCTGTGTTTTGTGATATCACACCGGAGGAAATATTGTTCATTTCTTAATGCTTGCATTACTAAATGACAATAAAAGAGGACTGTGTGTCTTCATAATCATGAAACTCTAGAGATTGTTGTAGAATGTAGAACATAGATCAGTACAGTACAGGAGCAGGCCCTTCAGCCTACAATGTTATGTCAAGCCAAATAAACTTGTAATCAAATGGCCACTTAAGCTAATCCTTTCTGCCCATGCATTTCATTATCCCTCCATTTTCCTCACGTTCATGTGCCTATCGAAACGTCTATTGTAAGTCTCTAATGTATCTGCCTCTACCACTATTCCAGGCAGAGCATTCTAGACACCCACCACATTCTGTGTAAAAAACTTGTCTCTCATGTTTCCCTTAAAATTACTCCCCCTCTCACCTTCAATGCATGCCCCCTGGTGTTAGACATTTCTACCCTGGGAAAAGATACTGTCTGTCTACTCTGTCTATAAGCTTACATACTTCTGTTAGATCTCCCCTCAGCATCCGCTGCTCCATAGAAAACAACTCAAGTTTGTCCAACCTCTCATCATAACGCATGCCCCCTAATCCAGGCAGCATCCTGGTAAACCTCTTCTTCACCCTCTCCAAAGCCTTGATACCCTTCCTACAACGGGGAGACCAGAACAGTATGCAATACTCAAGATGCAGCCTAACTAGAGTTTTATAAAGCTGCAACACAACTTCCCGACCTTTGAACTCAATGCCTCAACTAATTAAGGAGGGCATGCCATAAGCCTTCGTAACCACCCTATCAGCCTGTGTGTAGGGAGCTATAAACTTGGGCCCCCAGATCAGAGGGGTTGGGTTCAAGGGGTATGTTAGGGGGTAAGTTTTTTACTCAGAGTGGTGGGTGCCTGGAATTCACTGCCTAGTATGATGGTAGAGGCAAATACATTAGGGGCTTTTAAGGGACGTTTGGATCGGCACATGGATGCCAGAAAGATGGAGGGATATGGACACAGTGCAGGTAGGAGGGATTAGTTTTTGGGTGCTTTAGATTTGCTTTTTAGCTGGATCGGCACAACATTGAGGGCTGAATGGTCGGTTCGTGTGCTGTACTGTTCTGTGTTCTAATCGAAGTCTGTTGAGCCAAAGCCTGACCATTCTAACACTGGCCCACTCCAATGATGGCTGCACCACTTACAGTACACCACCCTTCTTCTTATTGGATCAAATAATAACCCACTTGCAAAAAGATTTGTTCTTTTCAAAAAGATCCCACCCTACAATGATGCTAATCTCTCACTCACTAATTCAAAGAATGACTCACTCCTGAAACAAGACATGTTCTTTTCAAATGTCTCCACACTGCAGTGATGCTGATCCAATGCTGTGAATGAAAATTCCAGGAGCTCAGCAGTTTCTGAGCTATTCAAAGCACTCATCTGGCACCAACAATCATTCCGCAGTAAAAATCAGTAAGATTTTCTTCCTCCATTCTGAAGTTTGGTCTGAAAAACTAAACCTCTTGACCATGTATTCGTGCTTTTATGCGTGGAGTCGCTGCACATGATTAGCTGATCAGATATTTGTATTAACAGGCAGGTCTGCAAGTGAACCTAATAAAGTGTTATTTCAGCTGAGTTTATTTCAGCTCTGTCTTTCATTAAACTGTCAAGAGCATCCTATAACTCTCCATTGTGGAAGGATGTTAATAGAATTGGTTGGACTCCCCTCAAAAGAATTCTCCAATTATTCAAAGCCGAAGTCTAGTTTATTGTCATATTGGTACAGGTCTTTATTATTGTCACATGTAACAAGCTACAGTTTTTTTTTAAGCATGTGGTACCAGACATTCAGCCATTCTTGTCTGGCACGTGATGTCAGGATTAACCAGGTTACGTTATGAACGTTCCTGACTCGACTGTTGTATTTTTTACGAGCTCGACACTCAACCCGCCACGGATGGAAAGCGTGCTCGGGGGTGGCCCGACCCGGATTCGAACTCGGGAACCTTCGCTCTGTAGTCCAGCGCTGATCTCACGGCACCACCAGCCAGTTCTACAAGCTACAGTGAAAGGCTTGTCTTACACGCTGTTCATATACATCCACTTCTTCATAATTGCATCAGTAGGTTGGGCCCAGGTTGGATCTTCAGAGATGTTGCCGTCCTGGAGCTTTGAAGCTGCTCCCCCTTTCCACGGATGACAAGCACATCAGATGTCACCCATCCATCCAAAACCTCCTTTGCGGTGTGTTGCTTCAGAAAGGCTGACAGTACTGTAAGGTGTGCCTGCCACCCTGGCCATTCCGTTTTCTCGCTTCTGCCTTCCGGGAGAAGATACACAAGCTTAAAAACCCTGTCGACGAGACTCAAGAACAGCTTCTCCCCCACTGCTATCAGACTCCTGAACTGGTCGCCTCCTTCACATCTCTTTCCTGGTTCTCCTCGCTCTAGTTCTCTTATTCTCTGTTCACTGCACTACTCTCATTACACAGTTTTGTTGCTGCATTGGTATTGGTATTAGAATTAGAATCGGTTTATTGTTGCCACAGACACCGAGATACAGCGAAAAGCTTGTCTCGCAGACTGTTCATACCGATCACAGTGCTTTGAGGTATAAAAATATCAGTTCAGAATAAAGTGTAACAGCTGCAGAGGAGGTGCAGAACAGGCAGACAATAAAGTTCAAGATCAGAATGAGATAGATTGTGAGATCAGGAGTCCCCCTCATTGTACAAGAGGTCCATTGGAGAGTCTAATAGCTGTCCTTGAGTCTGATGGTATGTGCGTTCAGGCTCTTGTATCTGCTGCCCGATGGGAGAGGGGAGAAGAGAGAATGTCTGGGGCAGGTGGGGTCTTTTTTGTCGTATTTATTATTATTACGTACACTGTTCACTCTACGACTTCACACGAGCGAGGAATTCCGTTGCGTCTTGGTGTGTACGACAATAAACTGATCTGATGTTTTCATCTGTCACATATCTATTTGGTCGTCTCTCTCTCTCTCTGAAGCCGTGGTCCGGCTCGATTGGAAGAGCAGGGGAAAGCCTCTTCCATCCTCGGATTCAGATTTATTCATCAATGTGCCTTCTCCCTGTGACCACGGCTTCCTCTAGTTACCCCGGTTTCCTCCCACGTTCCAAAGGATGTGTGGGCTAGGGTTAGTAAGTAGCCAGCATGCTACGTCGACACTTGTGGGCTGCCCCCAGCACATACTCAGACTGAGCTGTCCGTTAACGCTAACGACACATTTCACTGTACGCTTCCATGTTTCAACGTGAGAAACAAAGCTAATCTCTAATCTTATCTCTTGTACGATTAGGTACCTCGCTGTAGAGCAATCGACCGCGTTATGATCTTGCGGCTTATCATTTACCTGCACTGCACTTTCTCGGCAGCTGTTACATGTCATTCTGCATTGTTTCAGCTCAATGCACTGTGTCGTGATTGGATCTGTACGAGCAGTTTCCAAGGCAAGTTTTTCACTGTATTCCGGTACATGTGATGTAATAAACACAATAGTCTCTATGGACACAAGGCTTTCAATTACTTTACAATGCAAATGCAGCAACAGCTACGCCGCAGTGAATCTGCCCAAAGAACTCAGCAGGCTGAGCAGCACCCGTGGTAGAAAATGAGTTTGTCCTGCCGAAGGGTTTTGCCGACTGTACCTTTTACCGTAGAGGCTGTCTGGCCCGCTGTGTGTGTTGACTGAAGCTGTCAATGTGTCAGGCCGAGACATTGGATCCTGATTCAGGGTCTTGGCCTGAAATGCCGACAATTCCTCCCCCCCTATCGGATGCTGCTCGACCTGCCGACTTCCTCCAGCAGACTGTGTGTGGCTCCAGTCTGCAGCATCTGCGGTCTGCTGTGTGGGCAAGAAGAGAGCGGTGCGAGGGGCCTGTACAGCATCCATCCACACTTCAAAACCGAGAGGAGAGGTGGAGAGAGTTGGGGACTAATAAATGGAAGTGCCCTGGGGAGATTTGCTGCAACAATGTCCTGTGTGATTTAACTGTGCTGAAGGGAGTCTGACATCGAATGCCAAACTGAGTTAACAATGCTTCAAAATGAATCCTCAGATTAGCGCTGATGTATGGATAAAAGATTTATGGGAAACGGAGCAATGCGGATGATGGAATTATCCTCGTCCGATACCTGAGGCGCGAGGTAGGAGACAGCAACCTGACACTTTGAGTAAAATTGATTTCTTCATTCACACGCTGGCAGATTAACCCTTTCCTCGCCTCGTGGCAGAATGTTCCTTCTCTTTTCTGACTCCTGAATACTGGGCTTCTGACTTCCCACAAGTTCTTCCCCAGTTCCAGAATCAGCATCAGGTTTAATATCACCGGCATATGTCGTGAAATTTGTCCACTTTGCAGCAGTAGTACAATGCAATACACGATCATTTAAAAACTCTGTTTTACAGTAAATATAGGTATTATATATATAATAGCTAAACTAAATAAATAGTGCAAAAACAGAAATAAAAAAGTAGTGAGGTAGTGTTCATGGGTTTGATGTCCATTTAGAAATTGGATGACAGAGGGGAAGAAGCTGTTCCTGGATCATTGACTGTACTTCTTCCTAGAGATGCTGCCTGGCCTGCTGCGTTCACCAGCAACTTTGATGTGTGTTGCTTGAATTTCCAGCATCTGCAGAATTCCTGTTGTTTGCGTCCTGGATCATTGAGTGTGTGTCTTCAGGCTCCTGTACCTCCTACCTGATGGTAGCAATGAGAAGAGAGCATGCCCTGGGTGATGGGGGTCCTTAATAATGGCATCCGTCCTTGAAAATGTCCTGGATACTACAGAGGCTGGTGCCCATGATGGAGCTGACTAAGTTGGCAACTCTCTGCAGCTTACTTCGATCCTGTGCAGTAGCCCCTTCCCCCCACCCGCCCCCACCCCAATACCCAACAGTGATGCAGCCAGTCAGAACGCTCTGCACAGTACACCTGCAGAAATTCACCAGCGTCAAATCTCCTCAACCTCCTAATGAAATAGAGCCGCTCTCATGCCTCCTTTGTAACTGCATTAGGTCTAGGTTAATTTCTCAGCGATATTGGCAACCAATTGAAATTGCTCACTTTTTCCACTTCTGGTGCCTCTGTGAGGACTAGATTTACAACTAATGAGAATATTTCCAGCAAAACACTCCCTGGACAGGGACAATACCGAATGGCGGGGGGGGGGGGGGGAGATCCACCTATTGGTCAATGCTCTGCTCACCTTTCATACGTTGCCAAAGACTCTTGTAAATCTCTACAGATGTACAGTGGAGTGTATTCTGACTGGTTCCATCACGGTTTGTTTAGACGCTCCAATGAAAAGGATCGAAAGGGGATGCAGAGGGTTATAGACTCAGTCAGTTCCATCAGCCTTTCCTGTCGCTGAGGGCATCTTCAAAGGCATTGCCTCAAGAAGGTGGCATCCGTCATGAAGGACTCTCACCACCTGGGACATGCCCCCTTCTCATTACTACCATCAGGCGGAAGGTACAGGTGACTAGAGCCATCAGACGCCCTTCATATGACAAGCCATTCAATCCTGGAATCATTTTTGTGAACCTCCTTTGAACCCTCTCCAATTTCAGCACATCCTTTCTAAGATAAGGGGCTCAAAACTGCTCACAATACTCCAAGTGAGGCCTCACCTGTGTTTTATAGTCTCAACATTACCTCCTTACTTTTATGTTCTGGGTCTCTTGAAATCAATGCTAACATTGCATTTGCCTTCCTTACCACAGACTCAACCATCAAATTAACCTCCACAAGGACTCCAAAGTCCCTTTGTGTCTCAGTTTTTTGTATTTTCTCTCCATTTAGAAAATAGTCAGCCCTTTCATTTCTTATACCAAATTTCATGACCATGCACTTCCTGACACTGCATTCCATCTGACATTTCTTTGCCCAGTCTCCTAATCTGTCTAAGCCCTTCTGTAGCCTCTCTACTTCCTCAAAACCTCCTGCCTTTCTATCTATCTTCATATCGTCTGCAAACTTGGTCACAAAGCCATCAATTCTGAAGTAAGTACATGTTCAGTACAGCATTGTATTCTGCTGTAGGTTTTCTATGTTTCTAACTTCATCATCCAAGTCCTTGACATATAACGTAAAAAGAATCAGTCCAAACACAGACTTCTGTAGAACACCACTAGCTGACGCCTGGATTGGAGAACATGTCTTAGGAGGGGAAGTTGAGCAAGTTGAGGAGTTTATCTTTGGAGTGAGGGAGGATCAGAGGAGACTTAATTGGGGTGTACAAGAGGCCTTGCTTGAGTGGACAGCTAGAGACTGTTTCCCAGGTGAAAATGATTAAAATGAAAGGACATAACTTTAAGCTGTTAGGAGGAAAGTATAGAGGAGATGTCAGAGGTAAATTTTCTTACACAATAGTAGGTGCATGCTGCTAGGGTAGTACTAGAGGCTGATACATTAGGGATATTTAAGCGACTCTTAGATGGGCACATGGATAAAAGAAAAATGGACAGTTATGTGGGATGGAAGGTTTAGAATGATTTTGGAGTAGGTTAAAAGTTTGGCACAAGATCACAGGCCAAAGGACCTCTACTGTGCTTTACCATTCTATGTTCAGTGTCTCTTTAGAACAGAGAAGAGGAGGAATTTCTTTAGCCAGAGAATGGTGAATCTGTAGAATTCATTGCCACAGACAGCTGTGGAGGCCAAGTCATTCAGTGTAGTTAAAACAGAGGTTGATAGGATCTTGGTTAGTCAAGGCATCAAAGGTTACGGGGAGAAGGCAGGAGAATGAGGTTGAGAGGGATAATAAATCAGCCATGTGTGATATGTTCTATATTCCACGTTCTATGTTCTAACAGCCAGGATGGGATTAAAAACTGGCCAAGGTCCCCCAAAGAGTTTGGTTTGAGAGAGAGAATGGTTCATCATTTCAACAGTGACTGACAACGGAGAGACCATTCACAGCCCCATTCAGGAGAACGACTTCAGTGTACCACACTGTGAATGTCATTGTATAATTACTAGGGCAATTGTGACTGCAGTAGATACATTTCAGTGCTGAGCTTGTTTAGGAATTGATTGAGTTGTGCGTTTTAAAGATTGGTAGATTAAAGACCATCAGAATCTCAAATGAGAAAGGTCACACATCCAATTAATTTTCATGTCATTTCTTCCCTTATCTTGTTGGCGAGTTTCTCCTTCCCAGCGGAGAAGTGCTGAGTATTTTTTTAATGATTTCTCCACTCTACTTAATATCCGCTCCATCCAACACCACTCTTTATCCATCTTCCTGCTCCCTTTAATATCCAGGCTGGACCAACAACATTTGCCATCCTGGAGATGGCTGACGGCGGATTCCGGAGCAATGCACACAAAGTGCTGGAGAAACTCAGCTGGTCGGGCAGCACCTGTGGAGGAAAATAGACAGTCTACATTTCAGCTCGAGACCTTTCATCGAGACTGATGAAGAGTTGGTCCAGATAATCAGTCAGCTTCGAGGACAAATTCAAAATCAATGCCTCAGAAGGCTGGCATCCATTATTAAGTACCCTCACCATTTGGAGAATCTGTGGAATTCATTACAACAGATGCCGCGAAGGCCAAATCTTTGGTACGTTTAATACAGAGATCAATATGTTTTTGCTTAGTAAGGGCATCAAAGGTTACGGGGAGAAGAGAGGAGAGTGGATTAGAGAGGGATACTAAATCAGCCATGGTGGAATGGTGGAGCAAATAGTCTAATTCTACAGCCTTATGGTGTAGATAGCTGAAGAAATTCTCACATTGTTACGTCTGCAGATAGAGGAAAGTTCCTCATTAGTACCATGTGCAGCAAATTACCGACTACCTGGTCTTGTGGCATTGAATTATTCAGTCTAATGATTTGGAGAGATGTTCATAAAACTAGCACCTTGTTAATGAGTTGCATTGGGTTCGATGCTTCAGTGCCGATCTCCCAGGTTATAGATCTCAGCTCTGTCACCAGGCAGTCAACAGCCGGTGCAATTGTTAATATTTGAAATTCCATTTCACAAGCTGGTGTTCAATCTGCTGCCCTGTAGCAGGTGCCTCCTCAAACAAGAGCCCGCATATTTACTTCCTTATTTAGAGATGATTCATGGTCATATCCCGGAGAGACCATGCTGTGCTATTACACCCATGTGACCAATTCATCTATTAACTTGCACATGTTTGGAATGTGGGAGGAAACCAGAGCACCCAGAGGAAACCCACACTGTCACGGGAAGTCAAACAAACTCCTTACAGGCAGTGACAGGAACTGAACCCCATTTGTGGCATTGTAAAGCATCATGCTAACTACAATGCTACCATACTGTGAGACAGAGAAACTTGGTCAGAGGGAGGTAGGAAAGGAATGGGGTCTGAGAGGTCAGTGAGATGGGAGAGACATGGAATGGAGAGAAATGGACATCTCCATTTGGCCCAAATATCCAATGCCTTCATCCTCTATATATTTGCCCCCAGCCCTCATGACCCATGTGTCAATCTGTCTGCCCACTACCCAATCCAACTGGATAGTGCCTTTACCCAGATCTCCTTGAGGCAGCCTCATTGCTCCCTTGTATATATTCAGCAATCCTGCTTCCTCTGGGATTTCTAATCCCCCAATCTCAAACACTTCCACAGATGCTGCCTGACCTGCTGAGTTCTTCCAGCATATTGTCAATGTTGCTCCAGATCTCCAGCTCTTGTGTTCCCATTTTTTCAATCCCTTTATTCCCATAATTGTCCAAACCACATTGCCCCATGTTTATCTGCCCAGATCCACTTGCCCTTGGAATGGTTGCTCCAAATCCAGTATCTACTCCTTTCCCCTTGTATATTGCTCCAACTCTATTGGCTCATTTATTTGCCCCAATTCCCCTGCCCCATATATATTTGCACCCTTCACCTTCCTCATTTATATTTGCACCAATCATCTTCCCCATTTATATTCCACCAATCACCTTCCCCATTTATATTTGCACCCTCTTTCCTCAGTTATATTTGCACCCAATGACCTTCCCCATTTATATTTGCACAAATCATCTTCCCCATTTACATTTGCACCAGTCACCTTCCCCCATTTATATTTGTACCATTCCTATTACCCCAAGTTACAAACCTCCTCCAACCAATCCCACTGTCCCACACATATTGCCCATTTACCTTACCCCAGATGTCTTTACCACATAATCATTCCCCAGTCACCTAGCCCAATCCCAATGCCCAGCGTGAACTCCTCACTGATTATATCTTTCTGTTCTGGGTATTTGCTTTAGGTAAAATGCTAAATTGGTTTACAAGATGATAAGGAACATACTGGACAGTTGGAGACTTTACTGCAGAGTGGAAATAGCTAATTCGAGGGGGTATTATGTTAAAGTGATTGGAGGAAAGTCTAAGGGGATGTCAGAACTCAGTTTCTTTACACTGAGGGCGGTAGGTGAGTGGAATGTGCTGCCGGGGTGATGGTACAAGATTCTCAAATACATTAGGCATATTCAGGAAACTCTTAGATAGGCACGTGGCCAAGTGGTTAAGGCGTTTGTCTAGTGATCTGAAGGTCGCCAGTTCGAGCCTCAGCTGAGGCAGCGTGTTGTGTCCTTGAGCAAGGCACTTAACCACACATTGCTCTATGTCTGTGTGAGGAGTGGTGCCCCCCACAGCTTTTCGTTCCGCCACTTGTAAGGCATGAAAACGCCCGATTCTGGCCTCTTAGGCCTGAGTCGACGATCCCGCCCTAGATAGGCACATGGATTATGCAAAAATGAGGTCTATGTAGGGGGGAAAGGTTAGATTGGTTATAGAGTAGTTATAAGGTTGGCACAAAATCTTTAGCCAAAGGGCCTGTACTGTATGCAGAATGCAGAATGAACTGTAAGTGCCACAGAGAAAGTGCGGTGCAGGTAGATAATAAAGTTCAAGATCATAACTAGGTTGATTTTGAAGCCAAGAAGCCACTTTATAGTCTTATAGCAGTTGGATAGAAGGTGTCCTTGAGACTGGTGTAATGTGCTTCAGTATACTCTGCCTGTTGGGGGAAGGTGAGTGGGTGGAAGAGAAACTGTTTAGAGTAGATGGGGTCTTTGATTATGCTGACTATCCTACAGAGGCAAAGAGAAGTGTAACAAAGCCCAATCAGAGGAGGGACACTGGTTTCCTGGGAAGTTCTGGGATGTCTCTGCTCTTTCTTGCGGTCACAGACCAGGCCGTGGTGCATCCAGATAGGATGCTTTCTATGGCGCACTGATAAAAGTTGGTGAGGATCAAAGGATACTTGCTAAATTTCATTGGCCTCTTGAGGATGCTGAGGAGGTAACTGAGTCCCCTTAAACTGGAGACTCAATTTCTTTCCGATCTCTCCTGGTGTTGAGTGACATTGTGTGCAGAAAGCACAGTTAGGTACACAGACTGATCACTGTTGGGGCTTGTCGTCAGCCTATGGGTTACATCAGTAATCCAGACGCTGTGAATGCGTGGGCCCACTGTATCTCATTGACTTGGCTATATCCCATTTTCCCTTGTTATGAACTGATTTTCCAGACTTTTTGGAGCACATAAATATTGAGCAGATGGTAAGGAAATCACACAGTGACTATAGTGCATTCAGCTGTAATAATGCTCAAGGCAAGCAGAATGCAACATGAACACTCGGAGACAGATTTGATTGCGCTAGTCAGGTATGTTTATTCTCCATTTTCCCTTGTTTCATTTATCTCTCTGAGATTTGCTTTCCCATAAACTTGAAGGAATGCTGCTTCCTTTAGCTCACACTGCAGGTGAACGAGATTCAGCAAAACATAGAAAATAGAACATAAAACTCTACAGCCCCTTCGCAAAGCTGTGCCAACCTTTTAAACCCCTCTGAGATCAATCTAACCCTTCCCTTCCATGTGCCCTTCCATTTTCCATTAGTCTATCTGAGAATCCCCATAGCTGTCCCTGATGTGTTTTCCTCTACGACCCCTGGCAGCACATTCCATGCACCTACTACACTCTGTGTGAAAAAACATAACTTAAAGCTCGAGCTTGCTCAACCTATCCTTATAAGACATGCTCTCTAATTCAGGCAGTGTCCTGGTAAATCTCCTCTGCACCCTCTCTGAAGCTTCAATATTCTTCCTATTAACGAGGTGACCAGAACACAAAAATCCAAGTGTGGTCTAAGCAGGGTTCAAAGTTCAAAGCAAATTTATTATCAAAGTACATGTATGTCACCATTTAGAATCCTGAGATCCGTTTTCTTGCAGGCATTCATTGCAAATACAAGAAACACAACAGAATCAATGAAAGACTGCACCCAACAGGCGACAAGGGCTTTACCCGTGATGGATTGTGCCGTATCCATTAACTTTTGTAGGTTTTTCTGTTCAAGGGCATTGGTGTTTCCATACCACTCTCCACCACACATGTATAAAAGTTTGTCAAAGTTTTAGATGTCATTCTGAATCTTCACAAACTACAAAGAAAGTAAAGGCCCTTCTGTGCTTTCTTCATTGTGACACCTATATACTGGACCGAGAACAGGTCTCTGAAAAGATAACAACGAGGAATTTAAAGTTGCTGACCCTCTCCACCTCTGATCATCTGACGAGGACTGGCTCATGGACCTCTGCTTTCCTCCTTGGTCTTGCTGACTTTGAATGAGAGGTGGCAGTTGTGGCAACACCTAGCCAGATTTTCAAACTCCCTCCTATGTTGCTGATTCATCACATTTTATTTGCCCAACAACAGTGATGTGGTCAGCAAACTTAAATATGGCTTTGGAATCTGCTTAGCCACGTAGTCGTAAATCGAATAGAGCAGGGGGCTGAGCACACAGCTTTGTGGTGCACCTGGGCTGATGGAGATTGTGGAGGAGATGTTGTTGCCAATCTGAACTGGCTGGGGCCTGCAAGCAAGTTAATTGTACAAGGAAGCCTTGAATCTTCTTGATTAGGTTTGAGGGGATGATAGTATTGAAGGCCAAACTGTAGTCAATAAAGAGTTGCCTGTCTTGTTCACCAGTCAACCTCCCAGCTCTTTACTTCATCCCCTCCCACTTCAGGTTTCACCTTTCACCTGGTGTTTCTCTCTCCCCTCCCTCCAGCTTTTAAATCTACTTCTCAGCTATTTTCTCCAGTCCTGCCAAAGGGTTTCGAACCAAAACGTCGACTGTACTCTTTTCCACAGATGCTGCCACAGAGCTCCTCTAGCATTTTGTGTGTGTTGCTCAATAAAGAGTTTCCAGGGTTGAGAGAAGAGCCAAAAAAGTGGCATCTGCTGTGAGCCTGTTGCTCCGGTAGGCAAATTGGAGCAGTTCCAAGTCACTTCTCAGGCAGGAGTTGGTATGTTTCATCACCAACCCCTCAAAGCACTCCATTCTGGATGTAAATGGTTCCACAGAACATCACCCTGCAACTCTTGAACCTAATCTCCTAACCAATGAAGGTCAACACACCACACAAAATCTTAACCACCCTACCAACTTGCGCAGCAGGGTATGGCTAGACCGGATGTTCCGTGATTGCAAGTCCAGACTTTCGGCTCAAATAACAAGACCACCCAAGAGTGATTGGATATCGAGGGAAGTGCCTTGAAGTGGCAGGTGAAAGTCACACTACCCTAAACCAAGAAAGACGATAACTATTCCAGTTGATATTCTCAGCCTGCCTCTCAACTGAGTCCTTGTCAATCATAGAGCAGAAATTCAATTGGACCAACCAGGGAAACATGGTGATGAAAGCAAATTGGAGGTCACAATTCTGTAGAGTGATGCACCTCCTGCCATTTGAAGAAGCTTCACCATCCACAATCCAGCGATGTGATGGACTATACGCCTCTTGTCTTGTTGAATGGAAAAGCCAACGAGAAGTAATGGATACAGCCCAGTCCACCACGGGTCAAGCTCTCCCCAAGACTGAGCACATCTACGCAGAGCGCTGTTACAGGAAAGCAGCATCCATCTTCGAGGACCCCAGCTATCCAGCCCATACTCTCTTCTCACTGCTGTCGTCAGGAAGAAGGTGCAGAATCCTCAGGACCCACACCTCCAGGTTCAGGACCAGTTACTGGCCCTCATCCATTGGGCTCTTGTACCAGAGGGGATAACTTCACTAAACTTTACTCACCCCGACACAGAACTGTTCCCACAACCCCTGGACTCACTTTCAAGGGTTCTTCATCTAATGTTCTCAATATCCATGGCTGTTTGTAAATATTATTAAGATTTTGTTTGGTTTTTATATGAATGCCCACAAGAGAATGTATCTCAGTATGGTATGTGGTGACGTATATGTACTTTAGTAATATATTTACATTGAACTTTGAACTTTTTGAGTACAGTGTCAACCAGTCTCGAGAAGCTTGATACCACACATGACAGAAGTCCGATGAAGGGTAACAACCCAAAGCATGAACTGCCCATTTCCCTTCACAGATGCTGCCTAAAGCATTGTGTTCAGCTGGTTGTAGATTCCACCAGCACAACCCTTCTGCTCCACCAAGGGCACGTTCAGGAGGTGGTGTTTCAGGAAGGTGGTATCCGTCACATCAGTAAGGACCCTCACTATTGGGGATGTGCCTCTCCTCATTGCTACTATCAAAGAGGAGGTACAGAAGCCTGAAGACCCACACTCAGTGATTCATGAACAGCTTCTTCCCCTCTGCCATCCGATCTCTGGATGGTCCATGAACCCATGAACATTTTCCCCGCGACCGCATGGGTTTTGTCTGGGTGCTGCGGTTTCTTCCCACATTCCAAAGACATACTTATTAGGGTTAGTGAGTTGTGTGCATGCTATGTTGGCGGCGAGATTTGATGCAGGGGATGCATTTCACCGAATGTTTCGATGCTCTGATGCACGCGTGACAATTACATGCCATGTGACAAGTGACCTCTTGCACAATCAGTAAAGCTCACCACACCTCTGCTTTCTGAGGAGTCCAAAGGGAGCCGGCCTTTGCACATCTAGCCTCATGTTCTTTTACAGATGCGCAGCAGAGAGCATCCTTACAAGCTGTATCACTGTGTCATATGGAAAATGCACAATGGCGGACAGGAATCCCTACAACAGGTCATTAAAACTGCCCTATGGTGCATCACTGGCACCACACTAGAGGCGCAGTTCATTTTGTATGAACGTCATAAGGCCATAGAATATAGGAGCAGAATCAGGCCATTCAGCCCATCGAGTCTGGTCCGTCATATCATCATGACTGATTTATTTTCCCTCTCAGCCCCAATCTCTTCTAAAACCATACTATATAGGAGCAAGGGAACATCACTTCCTGTACGTACACTGGTTTTATATCATTTGCTGTGCAGATTAATTTTGATTCAATTTGAAACACCTGGTCGGAAGCCATTCATCTCCATCCTCCCTTTATTTGCCCTTGAAACAGCAATATCTGCGAGTCTTATGATTTTGTTAATATTGGTACACATTTAGTAGAAGAAAGTATTATGTTTAGGATTATTTTTATAGCGTGTTGCATATGTGTATTACCTTGATTAGCTGCGGTTGTGAGAATAATTGGCAGCATTAATACATCCAAGCGTGCAACAATTCTGTATTGAATTTAATATATACTTTCCTTAACTTTCTGCAGTTTCACAAGTAAGAGATCTCATTAAAAACCCTGAAGTAAGCTTCCGTCTCGGGTGAATTTCGAGAAGCTGTTTAACTTGCTGCTTAGCTGTGTGCATACGCACAGCAAGGGCAGTAAACACCATCAAGGACATATATACAGAAAATGGCTACAGACATCATGAAGGATCCCACCAGCCTGCTCATGGACCGTTTGTCCCACTCCTGTCACGGAGGAGACTATGTAACATCCACACCAGGTCCTCCAGACTTAAAAGCAGTCCCTTTCCCCCAAGGAGTGAGGCTGATCAACGCCTCCACCCACGAACGCCACCACTAATTTCTCATATGCTGTCAGAGTCACCTTATGTACAGACACTCCTGTGCCTCGTGTTATTTTATGGGCAAACAATCAATCTATGTATATAGCTATTTCATATATTTATATTTATTGAGCTTTTATTATTATTGTGTTTTCTATCTTACTGTGTTTTTTTGTGCTAAATCAGATCTGGAATAACAATTATTTCATTCTCCTTTACACTTGTATACTGGAAATCACATTAAACAATCTTGAATCTTAAAGCTAATCTTTATCTGTCTTTTTACTGCTATATTATTCCTTTTATTTTGCAATACTTGTCAGTTTGTGCTCCCAAAATACACTTTCTACAATAAATACTGGTAGTAACTTGCACCAGACAACTTTATTTTATGGATTTCAAGGTGCTGAATTGATTGATAACATTTATTTGTTTTTAAATGCTGTGGGTTTTTTTTGAACTAAATTGACTACATCATGGTTTCCAGTGCAAACTGCATACAACTGCCACCTTCCACAGTAAAAAAATCATGCAGTAACTCATTGCAGACAACATTATATCATGTATCCACAATCCTGAAGTGTTTGCTAATATTTGGTTAATTGTACAACTTATGCCTGAGATGTTAGAGCCATTGGTATAACAAAATGTCCAAAATGACTAAATCAGTGCTTCTAGAGCAAACTGCATACATTTGCATACTGCATAGAAGAAAGCCCGTAACTCCGAGTGGAGTCATCGGGACGCCGTTGTGATGGCATTTTTTTAGCAGGCTTTCTTATTTTCACAAGGCCAGGTTGCTAGCTCGACGCTCAACCCGGCACGGATAGAAAGTGTGCAAGGGAGCCGGCTGGATTCGAACTCGGGAGCCTCCGCTCCGAAGTCCGGCGCTGATGCCACTACGCCACCAGCCGGCCAGCATACTGCATACATCATTAGTATTTTTGTAATTTAGAATAGTTTTATGTCTTTACACAATTCTACAGCACAGTAGTATAATGCCAGTGATCCAGGTTCAATTCTTTGCCTCTGTCTGTAAGCAGTTTGTACGTTCTCCCCGTGACTGCGTGGGACAATACCACAGTCTAAAGAGGTACCAGTTGGTACATTAAATTGGTCATTGTAAATTGTCCTGTGATTAGGCTAGGGTTAAATCGGGCTTGTTGGACAGTGCGGATCGGAGAGCTAAAAGGACCTATCCCAGCAAGTAAATAAGTTATACTGCACAGCAATAAACTTCACATCATCAAATCAGTGAATACAAATTGGATTGTGATTCCTCCGGCAGTTTGTTCTTTGAACACGGATTAGACAGGAAAATCCTGTGTTATCAATCCCGGCTTATTTCCACCGCTTTTAATTTTAAGGGGGATCCGGGTGACTTTGACAACTGAGGGTGAAGGAAGGAGAGATTGTAGAAGCATCATGAGTTGGGCTTCTGGAGAAATATGATCTGAGTGTCACATTTGGAATATGGAGAGCAGTTTTGGCTCCCTTATCGAAAAAAGGATGTACTAGTTTTGGAGAGGATTGGAGAAAGTTCACACGAATGATCCCTAGTATGAAGAAATTAATGTATGAAGAGCATTTGATGTTTCTGAGCCTGCACTCAATGGAGTTTAGAAGAATGGGAGGGTGGGGGTGATGGGAGAGGTCTCATTGAAACGTATCAAACTCAAAAGGCCGAGATAGAGTGGATGTGGAGAGGATGTTTCCAATAGTGGGACAATCTAGGACCGAGGGCACAGATAGAGTGGATGTGGAGAGGATGTTTCCTATAGTTGGGGAGTCTAGGACCAAAGGACACAGATAGAGTGGATGTGGAGAGGATGTTTCCGATAGTGGGGGAGTCTAGGTCCAGAGGGCACAGATAGAGTGGATGTGGAGAAGATGTTTCCGATAGTGGGAAAGTCTGGGACCAGAGGGCACAGCCTCAGAATAAAAGGACACCCCTTCAGAACAGAGATAAGAGGGGATTTCTTTAGCCAGACGATGGCGAATCTGTGGAGTACATTGCCACAGACAGCTGTGCAGGACAAGTCATTGGGTATATTTAAAGCGGAGACTGGCAGATTCTTCACCAGTAAAGGTGTTAAGGTTTGTGGAGAAAAGGCAGGAGACTTGGGGATTAATAAATCACCCGTGATAGAATGGCGAAGAAGACATAATGGGCTGAAGGGTCCCATTCTGCTCCTGTGGCTTATGGTCTTACAGTGTCAGTGGATTAACAAGTGATTCAAAACTGACCATAATTAGCCATTTACCTCTGGTGCGAAATGGCATGTGACCCTCATCACATTCAGTCAAGGACAATATTACTCCCAAGACTCAGGGGTGGGGGAAAGGAAGATTAATGCCAAGATATATGACTGTGTAACCAATGCTGGTTAATGGGAGTAGGCAGTTTAAATGGTTCAGCGTAGACTAGATGGGCTGAAGGGCCAATTTCTGTGCTGTACTTTTCTACGATTATGACAGAAAAGACTCAGAATAACATCAACAAAACAGTTGTCTGCCAATCCAGTCGCCCCAGTAGAGGAAGACTGTGGAGGCTTTGAAGAGGGTGCAGGAGACATTCACCAAGATGTTAGCTGCATTAGATGGCCTAAGCTATAAGGATTAGTTAGGCAAACATGGGTTCTTTTCCCTGGAGTGGTGAAGGCTGAGGGGTGTGTGGGAGAAGACAGAGAGTGGTAGTGGGTGATTGCTTCTCAGACTGGAGGCCTGTGGCTAGAGGTGTGCCTCAGGGATCTGAGCTGGGACCATTGTTGTTTGTTGTCTATATCAATGATCTAGATGATAATGTGGTTAACTGGATCAACAAGTTTGCTGATGACACTAAGATTGGAGACGTTGTGGATAGCGAGGAAGGCTTTCAAAGCTTGCAGAGGGATCTGGACCAACTGGGAAAATGGGCCAGAAAATGGCAGATGGAATTTAATGCAGACAAGTGTGAGGTGTTGCATTTTGGAAGGACAAATCAAGGTAGGACATATACAGTAAATAGGAGGGCACTGAGGAGTGCAGAGGAACAAAGCAATCTGGGAGTTCAGATACATAATTCCCTGAAAGTGGCATCACAGGTAGACAGGGTTGTAAAGAAGGCTTTTGGCATCCTGGCATTCATCAATCACAAGTATTGAGTATAGGAGTTGGATGTTATGGTGAGGTTGTATAAGACATTGGTGAGGCCAAATTTGTAGTATAGTGTACAGTTCTGGTCACCTAACTATCGGAAGGATATCAGTAAGATTGAAAAAGTGCAGAGAAGATTTACTGGGATTTGCCGGGTCTTCAGGAGTTGAGTTACAGGGGAAGATTGAACAGGTTAGGACTTTATTCCTTGGAGCGTAGAAGAACGAGGGGGGATTTGATAGGGGTTTACAAAATTATGAGGGGTATAGACAGAGTAAATGTGAATAGGCTCATTCCATTTAGATTAGGAGAGATAAATACAAGAGGACATGGCTTTAGGGTGAAAGGGGAAAGGTTTAGAGGGAACATTAGGGGGAACTTCTTCAATCAGAGAGGGGTGGGAGTGTGGAATGAGCTGCCATCTGATGTGGTACATGTGAGCTCACTCTTAAGTTTTAAGAATAAATTGGATAGATACATGGATGGGAGAGGTCTGGAGGGTTATGGACTGGTGCAGGTCAATGGGAATAGCGCAATAAAGTTTTGGCACAGACTAGAAGGGCCGAATGGCCTGATTTCTGTGCTGTAGTGTTCTATGGTTCTATGGTTTTATGGATGACGTGCTAGAAATTAAAAAATAATGAGAGGCAGAGACTGGGTAGACAGTCAGAGTCTTTTTCCCAATGTAGAAATGTCTTCTACCAGGGGACATCCAGACATGCTTTTAAGATGGGAGGGGGGTGTGAAGTTTGTGGGAGATGCACGGGGCAATTTTTTTACAGAGTGTAGATACCTAGATTGAGTTACCAGGGACAGGAGTGGAAACAGGCTGATTGGTAAAGTTTAAGAGGTCTTTAGACAGACACATGAATATGAATTGAATAGAGGGAACTGGGTGATACACAGCAGGTGGACAGTTAGTATACGTTGGCTACAAGATGTCCAAGGTTACATGTTGTGTTGGAGGGATAGGAAAGTCTGCAGAGGGGGGTGGTGTGGCTCTGCTGGTAAAGAATGGTATCAAATCAGTAGAAAGATGTGACATGGGATCGGAAGATGCTGAGTCTTTGTGGGTTGAGTTAAGAAACTGCAAGGATAAAATGACCCTGATGGCAGTTATATACAGGCCTCCCAACAGTAGCTGGGATGTGGACCACAGATTGCAACAGGAAATAGAAAAGGCATATCAAAAGAACAATGTTATGATAGCCGTTGGAGATTTCAACATGCAGGTTGATTGGGAAAGTCAGGTTGAAAATGGATCTCAAGAGAGTGAGGTTGTTGAATGCCTACAAGATGGCTTTTTAGAGCAGTTTGTCGTTGAGCCTACTAGGAGATCAGCTATACTGGATTGGGTGTTATGTAATGAACCAGAGACAATTAGGGAGCTTAAGGTAATAGAACACTTAGGAGGCAGTGATTACAATATGATTTAATTTGACTTGAAATTTGATAGGGAGAAAGTGAAGTCTGATGTAGCAGTACTTCAGTGGAGTAAAGGAAATTACAGTGGTATGAGAGAGGAGTTGGCCAAAGTAAATTGAAAGGAGATGCTGGCAGGGATTATAGCAAAGCAGCAATGGCATGAGTGTCTGGAAAAAATGAGGAAAGTGAAGCATAGATGTATTCCAAAAACAAAGAAATACTCAAATGGCAAAATAGCACAAGCGTGGCTGACAAGGGAAGTCAAAGCTAATATAAAAACAAAAGACAGGGCATACAACAAAGCAAAAATTAGTGGAAGAAAGAGGATTGGAAAGCTTTTAAAACCCACAGAGAGCAACTAAAAGGATCATTAGGAAGGAAAAGATGAAATATGAAAGCAAGCTAGAAAACAATATCAAAGTGGATAGTGAAAGCTTTTACAAGCATGGAAAAAAAATAAAATAGAGATGAGAGTGGATATAGGATTGCTAGAAAATGAGACCAAAGGAATAATAATGAGGGACAGGTGATGGCAAATAAATTAAATGAGTATTTTGCATCAGTCTTCACTGTGGAAGACACTAGCAGTGTGCCAGATGTTAAAGGGTGTGAGGGAAGAGAAGTGAGTGCAGTTACCATTACAAGGCAGAAGGTGCTCAAAAACCTGAAAGACCTAAGTCACCTGGACCAGATGAACTGCACCCAAGAGTTCTGAAAGATAGCAGTAGAGATTATGGAGGCATTAGTAATGATCTCTTGGGAATAAAAGGACTTTAGCATGGTACCAGAGGACTGGAAATTTGCAAATGTCACTCCACTTTTTAAGAGTGAAGGAAGGCAGCAGAAAAGAAATTATAGACTAGTTAGCCTGACCTCAGCGATTGGGAAGATGTTGGAGTCAATTTTTAAGGTTGAGGTTATGGATACTTGGTAACACAGGACAAGATAGGACAAAGTCAGCATGGTTTCCTTAAGAGAATTCTTTGAGAAGATTACATGTAGGATA
Source organism: Mobula hypostoma (assembly GCF_963921235.1). Taxonomy (NCBI): domain Eukaryota; kingdom Metazoa; phylum Chordata; class Chondrichthyes; order Myliobatiformes; family Myliobatidae; genus Mobula; species Mobula hypostoma. Next base: position 11,183,058 of record NC_086115.1, on the reverse strand, counting down.
GATAAAAGGGATGCAGTAAATGTTGTATATTTGGACTTTCAGAAGGCCTTTGACAAGGTGCCACACATGAGGCTGCTTACCAAGTTAACAGCCCATGGCATTACAGGAAAGTTACTGGTATAGTTAGATTGTTGGCTGATTGGTAGGAGGCAGTGAGTAGGAATAAATGGATCTTTATCGAGTTGGCTGCCAGTGACTAGTGGTGTTCCACAGGGGTCGGTGTTGGAACGCTTGTATTTATGCTGTATACCAATGATTTAGATGATGGAATAGATGGCTTTGTTGCCAAGTTTGCAGATGATACAAAGATTGGTGGAAGGGCAGGTAGTACTGAGGAAACAGGTAAGCTGTAGAAAGACAGACAGATTAGGAGAATGGGGAAGAAAGTGGCAAATGAAATACAATGTTGGAAAATGCATGGTTACGCATTTTGGTAGTAGAAATAAATGTGCAGACTATTTTCTAAACAGGAAGAAAATCCAAAACTCTGAGATGCAAATGGACTTAGGAGGTTAAATTGCAGGTAAAGTCGATGGTGAGGAAGGCAAATGCAATGTTAGCATTCATTTCATGAGGTCTAGAATACAAGAGCAAGGATGTGATGCTGAGGCTTTATAAGACACTGGTGGGGCCTCACCTTGAGTGTTGTGAACAGTTTTGGGCTCCTCATTAAGAAGAGATGTGCTGGCATTGGAGAAGGTCCAGAGGAGGTTCACAAGGATGATTCCAGGAATGAAAGGGTTATCATAGGAGGAACGTTTGATGGCTTTGGGTCTGTACTTGCTGGATTTCAGAAAGATGAGGGGGGATCTGATTGAAACCTTTTTTGAATGTTGAAAGGTCCAGACAGAGTTGATGGGGAAAAGGATGTTTCCCATGGTGGGGGAGTCTAGGACAAGAGGGCACATCCATTTAAAACAGAGATAGAGGGGCATCCATTTAAAACAGAGGTATGGAGAAATTTATTTTGCCAGAGGGTTGGTGAATTTGTGGGATTTATTACCACAGGCAGCTGTGGAGGCCAGGTTGTTGGTGTATTTATAGCAGAGCTTGTTAAGTTCTTGATTGGACATGGCATCAAAAGATACAGGGAGAAGGCCGGGGAGTGGGTCTGAGGAGGGGGAAAATGATCAGCCATGATTGAATGGCAGAGCAGACTCGATGAGACAAATGGCCTAATTCTGCTCCTATGTCCTATGGTCTTCTAGTTGGTCAAAAGGCCCGTTCGGTGCGGTACTGTTTGACCTTCTGAGTGTCCCATGGCTTTTTTATAGAGTAAATGCAGGGTGGCTGGAATGGGTTATCAGGGGTGGAAGTAGAGGCAGATATTAGAGACAGCTAAGGAATTCTTAGATAGGCTAATGGATGATAGAAAAATGGAGGATTGTGTACAAGGGAAGAAAGCAGATACAATATAATGTTTAAGAGGCTGTTACATAAAGAGAATGGAGGGATATGGGTCATGTGCAAGCAGAAAAGATTTTTAAAGATTAGCTTTATTTGTCACACGTACATCAAAATGTAGAGTGAGCAATCTGCTGTTTGCGTCAAGTCAAGTCAGTATAGACCGGTGCTGAGCGCAGCCTTCAATATCGCCACACTTCCACTCCCAACGTTTCTCATCCGCAATTTACTAATCTTAATCTCAGCTGCACATTCTTCGGAACATGGGAGGAAAGCGGAGCACCCGGAGGAAACACTCACGGTCACACAGAGAGAGCGTGCAAACGCCTCGCAGGCAGCATCAGGGATTGAACCCAATCTTACAGCTGACATCGTATTAGCTTCTGTTTAATCCAGCAGAGACATTGTGGGCTGAAGGGCCTGATCTGTATTCTATGCTCGAACAACATGAGAAAAATCGGGCTGCAGATCAGCAAAGTACTGGGAGGGATTGATGTGCCTGAGGGACCTAGGAGATGATCAAATAAATAACAAAAAGGCTGCACTTTAGCGAAGGAGACAAAAATATCATCGTGGCCCAGCCTATGCATCACTGTAAATAGTATAAACAAGAGACCTTGTCGCCTGCCAGCAGGATGGATGGAGTTACAACCACATTACTGCTTCTGTGGTCAATCTTTCCTGCTGCTACCTGTCAACTTGTGTCACACTGATGGGATTCTGCAGCCTCAGCCTGCTGTTTATCTTCCACCACCATTAATCCAGATACCACTGCCAACCAAGGCCAGGGAGGCCCATGGACTGACCACACCGCAAAGCCTCAGGCATGAGCCAGCACTGGCTGAGGTAGATGTGGAAATGCAGCTCTCCCCCCTCATTCCACCCTCCTACCCTCCTTCCTCTCACTACTTCCACTCGCTCTCTCAATCGCTCACATCCATTCCCTCTCACTCCAACTCTATCATCTCTTCTCACTCCTACCCTCATTCCTTCCATCCACATTCTCTCCCTCATGTCCTCCTTTTTCATTCTTGTTCCCTTCCACTCCAATCTTTCGCTCCCTCTTTCCCTCCATGCTCCCATTGTCTACCTGCAACACAGGCTGTCTGTAACTGTAACTCTTTAGACCACTGGGAGTTTCGAAAGGGGCAGTAAAGAGTAATAGGCTGGCAGAGGAAGATTACAGGCTTAATTTAAGAAATTAATTACTTATTATAAACATTTGATCCTCAGTGCCTCATGCTTGATTACAATGATTCATCTGTTGCTAACCCACAGACTTTGCTCAAAGCACGTTACAGTTTTTACAAAGCAATGTGACACTTCTGTATTTGGCCAATCATGAGAAACTGGACTGAAGAAATATTATTTCCAGGCCCAGCCTGGGCATTATTGTCATTCACCATTGTAGTACAGAGTTAACCAGTACTCTCCCCGTACTCTAATCACACAGTGGCACAATTCTTGTGAATCAGGGTATGGTGTACAATGGGGTAAAGTTCAGAATAGTCTTGACTGCATTTCTCTAGCCCATGGCCCAACTGAGATATCGCTGCCCCACTTCATGTGGCTTCATGCAGAGAGTGAGGTTTTGCCTGAGCTACGATGACATCTAACTTTCCCCTTTATTGATCACAGCCCTTGAAGTTGGATTAAACAATGGGCGATTGACCATGGTCATTAATCCATATTAAAATGGCAGAAGCAGACCAAACGGAAAAGAAGAGTACACAGCGTGGAGTGTCTGAAATATGGATTTATACCAGCACCAAGCAACCAACAGCAGCCAATGTGTCTCTTGTGTGAAAAAGCTTTTTCAAATGAGGCAATGAAACCATCCAGGCTCCTTGAATATTTAAAGAATGATAAACTTTAATAAAGTAAACAAGAACTTGGCTTATTTTCAGTCACTTCATAAAACTTTCAGAAATGGGAAACACTTCAAAACATATTTGCCAGCACTTCACAACAAAACAGTGACGGTTTGCGAGCTTTATTGCTCATTGCTAAATCTGGAAAGCCTCATACCATTGGAGAACTGATTCTGTCGGCCATAAGGGAGATTCTGAGTATGGTTTTGGAAAAGTCCTTAAACCAAATAGCTAAAGCGATTCCATTCAGAGACAACCCTGTTCAAAGATGAATGGATGAAATGTCAGAGAACGCGGAAGACACATCGTGCAACATACTTGTGACAACAGACTTTGCTCTGTTGTTGGATGAGTCAATTTTGCCAGGCAACGAATCCTTGCATCTTGGGTATGTTTGCTTCATAAAAGATCAAAGCATAGTTCAAGAGATTGTTATTTGCAAGGGGACTAGGAACAGATATGAAGGGGAAGGCAATATTTTGGGTTGTTGAGCGACTTTTCAAAGAGAAGGGCATTCTACTCACCAATATTTTTGCTTGTGCAACAGATGGGGCGCAGACAATGACAAGCCACCGTGGGGTTAATACTCTCTTGATAAAAGCTGCACCCAACATATTTAGCATTCACCGCGTGATTCACAGGCAACATCTTGTTGCAAAAAGCACGAAGTACTGTTATCACAGAGGTAAATAAGATCAAGTCACATGCTGTCCATTCTCGACTATTTCGAGAGCTCTGTATTGAGAATGATGAAGAGTGTGAGTACTTGCTGTTGCACACAGAAATCAGATGGCTCTCAAAAGGAACTGCCTGAGATGCTTTTAAGTGCTTTTCGAAACCGTGATAAAATTCTTCGAAGACTCGAATGCTTCATTCAGTTATCAACTCAAGAATATCAGGCATGAAATTGCTTGTTTGTCAGAATTATTTACAAAATTTAATGAAATTGGTCTTCAATTGCAAGGAAGTGATGTGAATCTTATCAAAGTCAAAACAGTCATCTCTGTTATGTTTGTAATTCCAAAACATAAAAACTACTTGAAAGGAAAACAATTGAGCTGGGAATTTGAGTCTAACTTCATTTTTACTTTAAGTGAGACATATATGTATCACGTGGTAGTGTCATGATGTATGCAATTCACACATTTTTACAGATAACCCATAATGAATTATTTAAACAAATAAAGAATGCTTACTGAAATGATATCTTTGAAACATTACTCAAATATTCCTGAAATATTAAATACACAGCTCTCCTCCTTACTTAGCTACAAAATCTAATTCGATATAGAATGCATCCCAACTATATACACAGTATACTATATAATACAACTACTGTATACAGACATCCACAGCAGAGTAAATTTTAAATTGTCCCATTTGGGCCTAAAGATTAAATCGCTGAGGAGACTTCTGTACTCTTGTGGAGCAATGTCTTTCCTGACCAGAAGGATCCCTCTGCCTGGCAGGTGAGACTTGTGGCTGTGAAATAATTTCAGATTCTGGGACCTCCTCTGTGGTGGTTGTAGGAATTGACTCTGGAACTACAGGAAATGGTTCTGACAGATCTGGACGCCTTTCTTCTGGACATGTCGCATCCCAAACAGTGCACAGCAAGCTTTACTGGACAAAGTGAATCATACTGTGTGAATACAGTGCCTGACATCACTATTTCATTTACCTTTTGAAAAGCCAGCTCACATTGCATGCTACATTGTAATTTCTTCCCAATCTATAGTAATGTATTCACGGGGTGGAATACTGTAGCCAGGTTTGGCAGGAACCTGTTATAGTAATTGACAAATCCTTCATCCTCTATCCTGGGCAGAGGGTATTGATCAACTTTCAGTACTCAGTTGATGGTGACCTAAAAATCACCACAGATCCTGGCTACTGCAACCACTGACATTGTCCATGGGTTCCAGTCAACTTTGGAAAGAATTTCTTCAGCCTCCAACCTAACTCACTGGCTACTTTATCACAGATGGTATAAGGAACCAGACGAGCTTTGTAAAACTTGAGTGTGAAATTTTCATGTAACAAAATTTTACCCTTGATACGTTTGAGTTGCAGTAACATCCTTGAACACAGCTTTGCCATCATCCAGTACCTTTCTTAATTCACTTTCAGTTGACACTGTTGCAGGAGATGTGGCATGTAAATGGTGATAGATCTCCAATCAAATTGTAGCGGTCTCAGTCAATCATGTCCTACAATGCTGGCCCTCCTGTTTCTACCACATACAAGCCCAAAGAGCTTGTTTGTTGTTGAATTTCACTGTTACACGTCATTCCCACAGGAGTTATCTTTTCACCAGTGTATGTTCTTAATTGGATATCTGCAGGCTTCAGTTCTGTATCTTTGAAACGCCTTCAAACTCATTTTGTGGAATGACTGAGCCAGTGTCCAATTCCATTATAATTGATTTGCCGTTCACTTCTGGTGTAAGCTATATTGCTTGTCTATTGTTAGTTTTCACATTGTAAATCTCAAGGCTACTCAGACCGGTATCATTCTTATTATCAGATTTTTCATCAACAGCATGCAGATCTGTGCTTTTTTTGAAGCTGCAACTTGACTTCTTTATCTTTTCCTTTTCCCTGATTTATTTTTGTTTGCTGGTCATGCTCCTTGAATGCGTCTTTTTTGTTGCATTTTCTGCAAGTTTCACCTTTTATCCTGCATTGGTCTGTTGCGCGTGAGCCCCTGCCACAACCGTAACATACTTTGTTTGGCCTGGCAGATTTCTGCACAGACATTGCAATTTTGTTCATGCTCATTTTCATTCCTGATTGCAACTCAGTTGTAGCTCTGCCTGCTGTTTCCATTGATACAGCTATTTCAACAGCTCTTTTAAATGTGTGTTGTGCTTCAATTTAGAGCTGTTTTTTAATGTTCTCTTGTAAGATTTCGCAAACTAAATGAACTGACAATCTTTTTCAACTTCTTCAATTCAGCCATGTATGCTGAAATGGATTCTCCTTCCTTTTGATTCTGCTTATGAAACATAAAGCGTTCTGCAATCAACAAGGGTTTTGGCTCTAATTTTCTTTCATTATTTTGACAATATCAGCACTGCTCAGTTTGGCTAGTTTGGTTGGAGCAGTTAAACTTCTAAGAAACTATATGCTTTAAAACCCAATACACTCAGTAAAACTGGCACTTGCTTCTCATTATCTATTTCATTTGCTTCAAATTGCCGCTCAATTTGCTCAGTATACATGAGCCAGTTATCCATTGTGCAATTGAACACATCTAAATTTCGGATGGAGTTAAGGAGTTGGAGCTGGAATTGGATGAACTCTGGATCATTCAGGAGGTTGAGGGGGTGATAGATAGGACATATAGAGAGGTGGTTACACCCAAGGTGCAGGACACAGGAGACTTGGTGGCAGTCAGGAAGGGGAAAGAAGTTAAACAGCCAGTGCAGAGCCAGTGTAAAAATGCAAGAGAGTACTTAAGAAAGAAATCAGGGGGGTTAAAAGAAGGCATGAGGTTGCCCTAGCAGACAAGGAGAATTCTAAGGGATTCTACAGATATGTTAAGAGCAAAAGGATTTCAAGGGACAAAATTGGTCCTCTGGAAGATCAGAATGGTAATCCAAGTGTGGAGCCAAAACAGATGGGGGAGATCTTAATTGGATATTTTGCATCTGTATTCACTCGGTAGATGGACACAGAGTCTATAGAAATGAGACAATTCATCAGCAAGGTCATGGACCCTATACAGATTGCAGAAGATGAGGTGTTTGTTGTCATGATGCAAATTAGGGTGCATAAATTCCCAGGGCCTGGCAAGAACTTCCTCAGACCTTGTGGGAGGCAAGTGCAGAAATCGTAGGGGCCCTTGCAGAGACATTTAAATCATCTTTAGCGACAGGTGAGATATCAGAGGATTGGAGGATAGCTAATGTTCTTCCACTGTTTAAGAAAGGCTCTAAAAATAAATCAGAAATTATAGGCTGGTGAACCTGACATCAGTAGTGGGAAAGTTATTGGATGGTATTCTAAAAGAGCAGATATATGAGTATTTGGATAGACATGGACTGATTCAGGATGGTCAGTACGGCTTTGAGTGTGCTAGGTCACGTCTAACCAATATTGTAGAATTTTTCGAGGAAGTTACTAGGAAAGGGATCTGGGAATACAGATGAATAATTCATTGAAAGTGGCATCACAGGCAGATAGGGTCATAAAGAAAGCTTTTGGCACCTTGGCCTTTGTAAATCAAAGTACTGATTATAAGAGTTGGGATGTTAGGTTGAAGTCGTATAAGATGTTGGTGGGGCCTAATTTGGAGTATAGTGTGCAGTTTTGGTCACCTACCTATAGGAAAGATATAAAGAAGTTTGAAAGAGTGCAGAGAAAATTTACAAGGACATTGCCAGGAATGGAAGACCTGAATTATAAGGAAAGATAGAATAGGCTTGACCTTTATTCCTTGGAACGTAGAAAATTGAAGGGAGATATGATAAAGGTATACAAAATTATGAGGTATATAGATAGGTAAATGTAAGCAGGCTTTTTCCCTGAGGTTGAGTGGAACTACAACTAGAGCTCATGGGTTAAGGGTGAAAGGTGAGAAGTTCAAGGGGAACATAAGAGGAAACTTCTTCTCTCTGAGCATTGTGAGACTGTGGAGCGAGCTGCCAGTATGAACGGAACATTTAACCCATGAATGAATTATTTAAACAAATGAAGAATGCTTACCGAAACAATATACTTACAATATTACACAAATAATACTGAAATATTAAGTTTGCAACAGTCTCCATATTTCTGTTCAAATGAACCCTATGTAAGTGCAACATTGGTTGTCGTGACCGTTTCCAATTTCCGAGCCTCTCTGAGTTGGAAGAGAAAGGAAAAATATCAGATGATACCTTCAAGTATACTGTGCCCACCTGGGTAAGCTGTTTAAAGACATGTCAGACAGATTTCAGGATCTTCTCCTGATCCAAATTCCAGATTGGGTAATAACTTCATTCCTGAACGCTTGTAAAGAGGACATAACAGGAAGGATGGAGGAAGAACAGATCTCACGACAAAATGACTTTGAGATGATGCCGAGGTTCAGAAAATCATATCAACACTTTTGGTTGCAGAAAGAAACCTCTGAATGCTATCCTGCACAGTGGAAAAAGGTCAAGATGCTTTTTAATTGCCTTTCCCATGTCATATTTAGTGGAGCGCGGTTTCAGTGCAGTCACCCAGCTACTTCCAAAGCAGTGAAGCAGACTGCAAATTACTGTCGGTGGGTGTGAAACCCCTGAGTGACATTCAGCTTGTTGTTGAGAAGCTGATATCACTGAACCAAGCCCATCCAAATCACAATCAGTGACGTAGTGAACAGTTAGACTGCTAAAGTACACTGTAAAATTGTAGACAAAAATTGTTTTTACTGCAATTTAAAGTCAAAATTCTAAGTAAAATTTATTATCAGAGTACATCCTGAGATTCCTTTTCCTGCTGGAAATCTATAGCAAATTTATAGAACAGTAACTGATAACAGGATCAATGAACAACAAACTGTGCAAATACAAATATTAATAAATAGCAATAAATAACGAGTATGAAATAACAAGATAAAGAGTCCTTAAAGTAAGACCATCGGTTGTGGGAACACCAGGAGTAGAATGAGTGTAGTTATCCCCTTTTGTTCAAGAGCCTGATGGTTGAGGGGTAGTAACTGTTCGTGAACCAGGTGGTGTGAGTCCTGAGGCTCCTGTACCTTCTACCTGACGGCAGCAGCGAGAAAAGAGCATGGCCTGGGTGGTGAGGGTCTTTGATGATGGATGCTGCTTTTCTACGGCAACACTTTATGAAGTTGTTCTCAATGAGGCTTTACCAGAGGTCCTCTGAGATAGCGTCACCCAGGAATTTAAAGTTACTGACCATCTCCACCTCTGATCCTCCGAAGATTACTGGCTCACGGACCTCCGGTATCCCTCTCCTGAAGTCTACAATCAGCTCCTTGGTCTTATTGACGTTGAGTGAGAGGTTGTTGTTATGACACCACTCAGCTAAATTTTCAATCTCCCTCTTGCATGCTGATTCATCAGCCCCCTTTGATACAGCCCACAACAGTGGTGTCATCAGCAAACTTGTATATGGTGTTGGAGCTGTGCTTAGCCACATAGTTATAGGTGTAAAGTGAGTAGAGCGGGGGGGCGAAGCACACACCCCTGTGATGCTCCTGTGCTGATGGAGTGTGTAGAGGAGATGTTTTTGCCAATCCAAACTGACTGTCTGCGAGCGAGGAAATCAAGGTTGCAATTGCACAAGGGAGTGTTGAGGCCAAGGTCTTTGAGCTTATTGATTAGTTTTGAAGGGATGATGGTATTGAATGTTGAGCTGTAATTGATAAAGAGCATCTTTGCTGTCCAGATGTTCCAAGGTTGTGTGAAGAGCCAATGTGATGGCATCTGCTGTACACCTGTTGCTTCGGTAGACAAATTGGAGTGGATCCAACTCGTCACTCGGATAGGAGCTGGTATACTTCAACACCAGCCTCTCAAAACACTTCATCACTGTGGATGTCAGTGTCACTGGGCGTAGTCATTGAGACAGGTCACCACGGTCTTCTTCAGCACTGGTATGATTGAAGCCTGCCTGAAGCAGGTGGGTACCACACACTGGCAGAGCGAGAGACTGAAGATTTCCGTGAATACACCAGCCAGTTGATCAGCACAGGTACTTGGCCAGGTACAGACTGGATGCTTTCCTTGGATTTACTCTCTTGAAGGCAGCCCGCAGTTCATCTTCAGATACTGAGACCAACGGATCATCGGGAGATATGGGGGTGCTCAATGGTTCCTCCCTGTTCTGGCGGCCAAAGTGAGCATAGGAGGCATTGAACTCATCTGGAAGCGAAGCTCTGCTGTTCCCTATGTCGCAAGGTTTAGCTTTGTAGGAGATTATGGTATTCAAACCCTGCCCCAGCTGTCGAGAATCCCTCATTGATTCCAGTCTAGTCTGGAATCTCCACTTCACCTGAGAGACAGCTTTCCAGAGATCATACATGCCCCTCTTGTAGTATTCTTCATCTCCAGACTTGAATGCCTCTGATCTGGCTTTCAGCAAATCCCAGATTTCATGGTTCACTCAGGGCTTCTGACTGGGGAAAACCCTGAATGATTTTGTGGAGAGACACTCATCCACAGGTGTGTAATAAAATCTGTAACAACCCTGGTGTAGTCATTCAGATCCTCAGATGAGTGCTTGAGTTAAATAAAGAATTAGTTTTATTTGTAGATTTAAACAGATGTGAATATTTTTACAAGTATTTATCACTGCTTTGAATTTGCAATTCCTATTTTCTTTCACTCTACATTGTAAATCAAAATTCTTTATAGGTTTAATGTAACCGCCAGAAAGGGAGAGAAGGGTTGCTGGGAATACGGTGAGGGAGCGAAAGGGGCAGGAACCCAAAAAAGATGGGAACCACTGCTTTATACCATAAGGCAAAGGAGCAGAATTAGGCTATTTGGCCCATTGAGTCTGCTCAACCATTTCATCATGGCTGATTTATTATCCTTCTGTTTTCTCCCCGTAAGCTTTGACGCCCTGACTAATGAAAAAACGATCAACCTCCACTTTAAACATAACCAATAACGTGGCCTCCACAACCGTCTGTGGCAATGAATTCCACAGATTCACCACCCTCTGGCTAAAAAAAAATCCTCCTCATTTCTGTTCTGAAGAGACATCGTCCTTGGATTCCTTGGTGCCCTCTGATTCTAGTCTCCCCAACTACTGGGGAATTATTCTCTATTCTGTTATTGGTCCTCCATGTGCCGACTTAGGCCGCTGTGTAATGAAATGACATTAGGAATGATACCTCAGCGTGCGTTACTATATCAAAGTAACTACCCAATTCCCTCGCTCCCTCTCTAATCTCGCTTTCAATTATTCCCTTCCTTCTTCTGTTTTCTTTCTTTGTTCCCTGCCTTCCACCTTCTTTCCCTCGCTCTCTTCCACCCACTCTCTTTCTCGTGAAAGACCAGTGGCAGTACCTTTGCATATTGGTTAGAGTAATGCTTTTCAGTGCCAGTGATCGCAACTTGGGTTCAATTCCTGCCAATCAGCTTAAAATGATGTCCCCCTCATGTTAGCCATTAAAGTACTAGGGGACTTATTGTGCTAGGGGAGCATTCAATAATGTTAAAACAGCAGGATGACAGGATGAGATCTATCCCTGAGCCTGTTGGTACGTGCTTTCAGACTTTTGTGTCTTCTGCCCCGTGGGAGAGGGGAGAAGAGAGAATGTCTGGCGTCAGTAGGCTCTTTGATTATGCTTGCTGTTTTACCTAGGCTGCGAGAAGAATAGACAAAGTGATGGAAAGGAGGCTGGTTTCCATGATGCACTGAGCTGTGTCCGCAACTCTCTGCTGTTTCTTGTGGTCATGGGGAGTGCAGCCGCCGTACCAAGGCCATGATGGATCTGAGTAGGATGCTTTCTATCCAATGGACATGATTATCTGAATGGTCTCCCTCAGATGTGTGAATTTTTTTGACTATAATTGAAAGAAAGTTTTTATATTCTTTGGAACTACTCAATTATTAATAAGCTATTTATTCAATGTAGACTGTGCTCGCTGGGAGTTGGCTAGAACAAGATTGCCTGAGCTTTATTAATTCCATCTCTGTACTCGCATTCTCGATAGATTCCTGGATAAATCACCAGCAAATACCACCTCTGGCTATCGGCTTATCAATTATCCCATTATCCACAGGGCAGAAAGAAAGGAGGTGTCTAAATTAGAACTCTCCGCTCTCCCAAGCAAAACTGAACGTCCATTTAACACTGTTACAGCAGGGTCGAGGCAGGTTAGGATTATAATTTGGAATGAGAAGTCACCTCACTGAGGAAGATGAAATCAAGAGGAATAGAGCTTGAGTGAATGCACACAGTCTTTTTCCAAGGGCTACATAGAACATAGAACACCACAGCATAGTACAGGCCCTTCGGCCAACATTGTTGTGGCAACCTTTGAACTCACCCTAAGATCAATTTAACTCTCCTCTCCCACATAGCCCTCCGTTTTTGTTTCATCCGTGTGTCTATTTACGAGTCTCTTAAATGTTTCTAATGAATCTGCCTCTACCACCAGCCCTGAGAAATCAAAAGCTGGAGTGCATGGTTTTAAGGTGAGAGGGGAGCAGAGGGGTGCGTGTATGGACTGAGCTGCTGGAGGAAGTGACTGAGGTGGGTACGTTAACAACATTTAAAAGACATTTAGATAGAAAATGTTTAGAGGGATATGGGCCAAATGCAGGAAAATTGGACGAGCTTGGTGAGCACCATAGTTAGCATGGACCAACTGGGCTCTATGACACTAAGAATGTTTGGGAACTGAGAGAAACTTATGGGAAAACAGTTGCACATTGGAAGTTGTCAGAGGCGTGGACACAGGTGCTTTTCCGGCTCATGGTTGACCAACAACTGACACCAAAAGGGATGTCTCACTCTTCACTAGCCCGCAATGTCAAAGTCAAGACTGAGTTTATCGTCAAATGCACAAGTTCATGTGTACACGGGTTCAATGAAAAACCTATACGCGGGACCATAACATCGTATGAAGAGGATTGGTCAACAAAGGATAAATTAAACATAAATTATACACAATGTGTTCAAAGCTAAAACACAAGTACCAAAAAGTAATTAATTGTAGTGCAAAGTAATCAGAGTGGTCACATTTTGTTAAACTGTAGTGATTAGGGTTGTGTTAGGGCTTAGGCAGAAGCGGGCGAGGCGAGGAAGGTTTGACATTCATTTTCTGTTGCTATTTGAGGAGAGGGGCATTATGACTGTGAGGGCAGTTTGCTGTTCTCGGTGTCGGATGTGGGAGGCCCTGGAGTCTCCAAGCCTCCCGGACGTCTACATCTGCGCCAAGTGCATCGAGATGCAGCTCCTAAGGGACCGCGTTACGGAACTGGAGCTGTAGCTCGATGACCTTCGTCTGATCAGGGAGAGCGAGGAGGTGATAGAGAGGAGTGGAAGGCAGGTGGTCACGCCGGGGCCACGGGAGGCAGACAAGTGGGTCACGGTTAGGAGGGGGAAGGGGAAAAGTCAGGTGATGGGGAGTACCCCGGTGGCTGTGCCCCTTAACAACAGGTACTCCTGTTTGAGTACTGTTGGGGGGGACAGCTTACCCGGGGGAAGCGACAGTGGCCGTGCCTCCGGCACAGAGTCTGGCCCTGTAGCTCAGAAGGGTAGGGCAAGGAAGAGGAGGGCAGTTGTGATAGGGGACTCGATAGTAAGGGGGTCAGATAGGCGATTCTGTGGACGCAGTCCAGAGACCCGGATGGTAGTTTGCCTCCCTGGTGCCAGGGTCCGGGATATTTCTGATCGTGTCCAAGATATCCTGAAGTGGGAGGGTGAGGAGCCAGAGGTCGTGGTACATATAGGTACCAATGACATAGGTAGGAAAAGGGATGAGGTCCTGAAAGGAGAATAGAGGGAGCTAGGAAGGGAGTTGAGAAAAAGGACCGCAAAGGTAGTAATCTCGGGATTACTGCCTGTGCCACGCGACAGTGAGAGTAGGAATGCGATGAGGTGGAGGATAAATGCGTGGCTGAGGGATTGGAGCAGGGGGCAGGGATTCAAGTTTTTGGATCATTGGGACCTCTTTTGGCGCAGGCGTGACCTGTACAAAAAGGACGGGTTACACTTGAATCCTAGGGGGACCAATATCCTGGCGGGGAGATTAGCGGGGGCTACTGAGGTGACTTTAAACTAGAATGGTTGGGGGGTGGGAATCAAATTAAAGAGGCTAGCCGTGAGGAGGTTAGTTCACAACAGAGGGATGGGAACCAGTGCAGAGAGACAGAGGGGTGTAAAGTGAGGGTAGAAGCAAAAAGTACAAAGGAGAAAAGTAAAAGTGGCAGGCCGACAAATCCAGGGCAAGCATTAAAAAGGGCCACTTTTCAACATAATTGTACAAGGGCTAAGAGAGTTGTAAAAGAGCGCCTGAAGGCTTTATGTGTCAATGCAAGGAGCATTCATAATAAGGTGGATGAATTGAAAGTGCAGATTGTTATTAATGATTATGATATAGTTGGGATCACAGAGACATGGCTCCAGGGTGACCAGGGATGGGAGCTCAACGTTCAGGGATATTCAATATTCAGGAGGGATAGACATGAAGGAAGGGGAGGTGGGGTGGCGTTGCTGGTTAAAGAAGAGATTAACGTAATAGGAAGGAAGGACATAAGCCGGGAAGATGTGGAATCGATATGGGTAGAGCTGCGTAACACTAAGGGGCAGAAGACGCTGGTGGGAGTTGTGTACAGGCCACCTAACAGTAGTAGTGAGGTCGGAGATGGTATTAAACAGGAAATTAGAAATGTGTGGAATAAAGGAACAGCAGTTATAATGGGTGACTTCAATCTACATGTAGACCTACATGTAGACTGGGTGAACCAAATTGGTAAAGGTGCTGAGGAAGAGGATTTCTTGGAATGTATGCGGGATGGTTTTTTGAACCAACATGTCGAGGAACCAACTAGAGAGCAGGCTATTCTGGACTGGGTTTTGAGCAATGAGGAAGGGTTAATTAGCGATCTTGTCGTGAGAGGCCCCTTGGGTAAGAGTGACCATAATATGGTGGAATTCTTCATTAATATGGAGAGTGACATAGTTAATTCAGAAACAAAGGTTCTGAACTTAAAGAAGGGGAACTTTGAAGGTATGAGACGTGAATTAGCTAAGATAGACTGGCAAATGACACTTAAAGGATTGACGGTGGATATGCAATGGCAAGCATTTATAGGTTGCATGGATGAACTACAACAATTGTTCATCCCAGTTTGGCAAAAGATTAAATCAAGGAAGGTAGTGCACCCGTGGCTGACAAGAGAAATTAGGGATAGTATCAATTCCAAAGAAGTAGCATACAAATTAGCCAGAGAAAGTGGCTCACCTGAGGACTGGGAGGAATTCAGAGTTCAGCAGAGGAGGACAAAGGGCTTAATTAGGAAGGAGAAAAAAGATTATGAGAGAAAACTGGCAGAGAACATAAAAACGGACTGTAAAAGCTTTTATAGATATGTAAAAAGGAAAAGACTGATAAAGACAAATGTAGGTCCCCTGCAGACAGAAACAGGTGAATTGATTATGGGGAGCAAGGACATGGCAGACCAATTGAATAATTACTTTGGTTCTGTCTTCACTAAGGAGGACATAAATAATCTTCCAGAAATAGTAAGGGACAGAGGGTCCAGTGAGATGGAGGAACTGAGTGAAATACATGTTAGTAGGGAAGTGGTGTTAGGTAAATTGAAGGGATTGAAGGCAGATAAATCCCCAGGGCCAGATGGTCTGCATCCTAGAGTGCTTAAGGAAGTAGCCCAAGAAATAGTGGATGCATTAGTGATAATTTTTCAAAACTCGTTAGATTCTGGACTAGTTCCTGAGGATTGGAGGGTGGCTAATGTAACCCCAATTTTTAAAAAAGGAGGGAGAGAGAAACCGGGGAATTATAGACCGGTTAGCCTAACGTCGGTGGTGGGGAAACTGCTGGAGTCAGTTATCAAGGATGTGATAACAGCACATTTGGAAAGCGGAGAAATGATCGGACAAAGTCAGCATGGATTTGTGAAAGGAAAATCATGTCTGATGAATCTCATAGAATTTTTGAGGATGTAACTAGTAGAGTGGATAGGGGAGAACCAGTGGATGTGGTATATTTGGATTTTCAAAAGGCTTTTGACAAGGTCCCACACAGGAGATTAGTGTGCAAACTTAAAGCACACGGTATTGGGGGTAAAGTATTGGTGTGGGTGGAGTATTGGTTAGCAGACAGGAAGCAAAGAGTGGGAATAAACGGGACCTTTTCAGAATGGCAGGCGGTGACTAGTGGGGTACCGCAAGGCTCAGTGCTGGGACCCCAGTTGTTTACAATATATATTAATGACTTGGATGAGGGAATTAAATGCAGCATCTCCAAGTTTGCGGATGACACGAAGCTTGGCGGCAGTGTTAGCAGTGAGGAGGATGCTAAGAGGATGCAGGGTGACTTGGATAGGTTGGGTGAGTGGGCAAACTCATGGAAGATGCAACTTAATGTGGATAAATGTGAAGTTATCCACTTTGGTGGCAAAAATAGGAAAACAGATTATTATCTGAATGGTGGCCGATTAGGAAAAGGGGAGGTGCAACGAGACCTGGGTGTCATTATACACCAGTCATTGAAAGTGGGCATGCAGGTACAGCAGGCGGTGAAAAAGGCGAATGGTATGCTGGCATTTATAGCGAGAGGATTCGAGTACAGGAGCAGGGAGGTACTACTGCAGTTGTACAAGGCCTTGGTGAGACCACACCTGGAGTATTGTGTGCAGTTTTGGTCCCCTAATCTGAGGAAAGACATCTTTGCCATAGAGGGAGTACAAAGAAGGTTCACTAGATTGATTCCTGGGATGGCAGGACTTTCATATGAAGAAAGACTGGATGAACTGGGCTTGTACTCATTGGAATTTAGAAGATTGAGGGGGGATCTGATTGAAACGTATAAGATCCTAAAGGGATTGGACAGGCTAGATGCAGGAAGATTGTTCCCGATGTTGGGAAAGTCCAGAACGAGGGGTCACAGTTTGAGGATAGAGGGGAAGCCTTTTAGGACCGAGATTAGGAAAAACTTCTTCACACAGAGAGTGGTGAATCTGTGGAATTCTCTGCCACAGCAAACTGTTGAGGCCAGTTCATTGGCTATGTTTAAGAGGGAGTTAGATATGGCCCTTGTGGCTACAGGGGTCAGGGGGTATGAAGGGAAGACTGGGGCGGGGTCCTGAGTTGGATGATCAGCCATGATCATAATAAATGGCGGTGCAGGCTCGAAGGGCCGAATGGCCTACTCCTGCACCTATTTTCTATGTTTCTATGTTTCTATGTGTCGGTTGGTTGCAGAACTGAATGGTTGAAGGGAAGTAGCCGTTTTGAACCTGGTGATGTGGGACTTCAGGCATCTGTACCTCCTGTCTGATGGTAGCTGCTAGAAGATGGCACGGCTCGGATGGTGCGGATCTTTAATGATGGGTGCTTCTTTCTTGTGGCAGCACCCCCTGTAGATACTACTGACAATGGGAGGGTTGTGTCCATGGTGAATGCAGTTTCTCTCTCCACAGCTGCTGACTCACCTGTTGAAGCCCTTCCCTTGATCGAGCACATCTATGCAGAGCGCTGTTGCAAGAAAGCACCATCCATCACCATCCAGACCATGCTCTCTTCTCATCGCTGCCATTAGGTCGAAGGTACAGGACCCAAACCACCAGGTTCAGGAGAAGTTATTCTCACTCAGCCATCGGGCTCCTGAATCAGTGGGGATAACCTCACTCAACTTCACTCACCCCATCACTGAACTGTTCCAACAGCCTATGGTCTCATTTTCAAGGACTCTTCCTTTCATAGCCTTGATATTTATTGTTTATTTATTTATTTATTTATTTATTTCTTCCATTTGCACGGGTTGTTGTTTTTTGCACGTTGGTTGTTTGCCCACCCTGTTAGGGGTGGTCTTTCATTGACTCTGTTGTATTTATAGCGAATACTCGCAATAAAATGAATCTCAGGTAGTATATGGTGACATATATGTAGTTTGATAATAAATTTGCTTTGAACTTTGAATGTTTTCTGTATCCATTTTTATCAATGAATTGATTAGAATGACATTTATAGTGATTACCAATCTGATAGATCCTGAGGTATTGAATAACTGGATGAGGGATTTTGCTCTTCATTACCACACATTGTAGGAGGAGACCATTGCCTAAGCTGCCTCTCAGAGAATTCCCATAAAACCCATTCCTCCCTAGGTAGAGTAAATGTTGCTTATAGTGAGGGAGTTTAGGACTCAGTAAACTATTCACAACCACACACCTTTTAACCCCCTCTGATTTTTCTAACCACCCTCACAAGACACAAGACCATAAGACAAAGGAGCAGAATTCAGCCATTCAGCCCATCAAGTCTGCTCTGCCATTCCATCATGGTTGATTTATTATCCCTCTCAATCCCCTTCCTCCTACCTTCTCCCCGTACTTTTGATGCCCTTACTAACCAAGAAACATCCTCCACAGCCGTCTGTGGCAATGAATTCCACTGATTCATCACCCTCTGGCTGAAGAAATTCCCCCTTATCTCTGCTCTAAATGGACACCACTCTATTCTGAGACTGTGTCCTCTGGTCCTAGACTCATTCACTACAGGAAACATCTATTCTATCTAGGCCTTTCAATATTCAATAGGTTTCAATGAGATCCCCCTTCATTATTCCAGTGAGTGGCCACGGTGTGAATGGACAGTGTTGGAGTGGTCAGGCTTTGGCTCAACAGGCTTAGGCAAGAATCGGCTTGGGCAAGCACAGGCAGAGGTTCTAAGTAAGTATCTAGTAAGCTTTTTTCTTTCTGTTAACACATTGCTAGAGCACTGAGAATGGGTCAGAAGTCAGTGGTATACTCCTTGTGTGAGATGTGGGGACTTTGCAAAACCTCCAGTCTTCCTGATAACTACGTCAGCACAATGTGCACCGAGCTGCAGCCCCTTGGAGACTGTGTTAAGGAACTGGTGGTGCAGATCGATGACCTTCATTCATACAGGAAAGTGAAGAGGTGGAAGAGAAGAGCTACAGGGAGGTAGTCACCCCTAAATTGTAGGAGACAGGTAATTTGGTGACCGTCAGGAGAGGGAAAGAGAATAGGCAGCCAGCTCAGAGTACCTCTGTGGCTTTTGCTCTCAATAATAAGCATACCACATTGGGTACTGTTGGGTGAGGGACCTACTGGAGGAAGTTGCAGTGATCATGTCTCTGGCACTGAGTCTGTCTTGTGGCTCAGAAGGGAAGGGGAGAGAAAAGGTCTGCAGTAGTAATGGGGGATTCTATAGAGGAGAAGACAGCAGATTCTCTGGACGTGAGAGAGACACCTGGATGGTTTGTTGCCTCCCAGGTGCCAGGGTCAGGGATGTCTCGGCTCGGGTCCACAGCATTCTAAAGGGGAAGGGTGGACAGCAGAAGTCATGGTACTATACATATTGGTACCAATGGCATAGATAGGAAAAGGGCGGAGGTCCTGAAGAGAGAATATTGGGACAGGTAGAAAGCTGAAAAGCATGTCCACCATGAATGGAATCTCTGGATTGCTGTCTGTGCCACGCGCCAGTGAGGGAACGAGTAGGATGATTTGGCAACTGAATGCGTGGCTGATGATTTGGTGCAGCGGGCATAGTTTCAAATTTCTGGATCATTGAGATCTTTTCTGGAGAAGGTATGACATATACAATGTTACGATAGTCATGGGGATTTCAATATGTGGGTAGATTGGGATAATCAAGTTGATGTTGGATCCGAAGAGAGGGAATTTGTAGAATGCCTACAAGATGGCTTTTTAAAGCAGCTTGTGGTTGAATCCTCTAGGGAATGGAATTCTGGACTCGGTGTTGTGTAATGACCCAGATTTGATTCAGGAGTTTAAGGCGAGCCCTTAGGAAGCAGTGATCATAATATGATAGAATTCGACCTGCAATTTGAGAAGGAGAAGCTAAAATCAGATGTTTTAATATTACAGCAGAGTAAAGGGATTTGCACAGACATGAGAGGGTAGCTGGCCAAACTCAATTGAAGGGGGACACTAGCAGGGATGATGGCAGAACAGCGATGGCTGGTGTTTCTGGGAGCAATTCAGAGGCGCCGGATTGATACATCCCAAAGTAGCGAAGTTTTCTAAGTTTGGGATGAGGCAACCATGGCAAGGGAAGTCAAAGGCAACATAGAAGCAAAAGCGAGAGCATATAATATAGCAAAATGTGTGGGAATGTAAAGGATTGGGAAGCTTTTAAAAACCAACAGACAGCAACTAAAAAGCCAAAAAGAGAGAATGGGTAACTGAAGAGGCGGAGCTGAGTGATGATGGCGCTAAACGGTGGCTCCTTTGCTTGTATCTTCGAAAACAACTTTACTTCTTTCTTTTATATCTCTTTTTCCCCTTTCAAGGTTCTTTTGAAGACCCTGACCTGGAGTCACACTCTGACTTTGGTTCTTTGCAGGAAAGGGACACAATCTCAGGATCTCATGACTGGCCACTTTTCGATATGGCAAAGATGCAGCCTGGAAGAATAGCGCAGCTTCAGGGTGCCGGATTCTCGTGGCTCTGGAGGCGGGCGGATTCAAGGCTGGTGTCTTTGGGGTACTGCAAGTCTGTGTCTTTATCGATACTTTGCTGCATGCTTGAGTGCTTGGCAGGGGGGTGCCGATGCTTTTTTTGCTGATGGGGAGGAGGGGGGTTCATTGCTTTGCTGCTGCGTGTGTGTGGGAGGGGGGAGCTGGGGGGGCTTTGGGGTTCTAACTGTCATTCATTCTTTGGGGCATGCCTCTGTTTTGTGGATGTTTGTGAAGAAAAAGAATTTCAGGATGTATGTTGTATACATTTCTGACATTTAATGTACCTATTGAACCTATTGAAACCTATTGATATGAAGGTAAGCTAGCCAAAACATAAAAGAGGATACAAAATTTTTTTTTTTTCAGATATAAAAGGTAAAAGAGAGATGAGAGTGGATATCAGACTGCTGGAAAATGACACTGGAGAGGTAGTAATGGGGGACAAAGGAATGGTAGATAAACTGTGGGAGACACTAGCAGAATGACCAAAATGCAAGTGTGCCAGGGGACAAAAATGAGTGTTGTTGCTATTACTAAGGAGAAGGTGGAAAGTCTGAAGGTAGGTAAGTCACCTGGACCAGATAAACTACACCCCAAGGTTCTAAAAGATAGCTGAAGAGATTGTGGATTAGTAATGATCTTTCAAGGTTCACTAAGTTCTGGAATGATTCCAGAGGACAGGAAAATTGCAAATGTCACTTCACTCTAAGAGAGAGGGAGGCAAAAGAAAGCAAATTATAGGCCAGTTAGCCTGACCACAGTGGTTGGGAAGATTTTGGATTCCATTATTACAGATGAGGATTTGGGGTACTTGGGAGCACATGACAAAATAGGCTAAAGTCAGTATGGTTTCCTTAAGGGGAGACCTTGCCACACAAATCTGTTGGAATTCTTTCTGGAAAGAAGGTTGGATAGAAGATTGGCTGACTGGCAGGGGGCAGAGAGTAGGAATTAAGGGGGCCTTTGCTGGTTGGCTGCCGGTGACAGGGATTAGCGTTGGGACGACTTATTTTCATGTTATATGTCAATGATTTGAATGATGGAATTGATGGCTTTGTGACCAAGTTTGCGGATGTTGCAGAGATAGTAAAATGAAATGAGTTTATTGTTATTTAACTACACACATGTGTATAACCATATAATATATGTAGAAATGAGACAATGCTTCTCCGAACCGGGGTGTAAAGCACAGTAGTACACATAGCATACATAACACACAATAACTTATGAAGGTAAGGATAAAATCTACAGATGAATCACACATAAATAACAAACTAAAGTGTATTGATATTAAATATCGTAAGGTACAGAACAGATTAACCAGTGACACTTCTAGTACAATGGGGCTGGAAGTTCAGAAGACTAATGGCCGTGGGGAAGAAATTTCTCATCCTGACCATTCTTGTTTTCATTCATCATAGTCTCCTGCCTGATGGTAGAAAGTCAAAGAGGATGCTGGATGGATGGACGGGATCCTTGATAATACTAAGGGCCCTGCATATGCAGCGTTCCTGATAACTGTGTCCGCCGGATGGTAGGAGACCCCTATGATCCTCTCAGCTGTTCTCACAGTCCTTTGTTGGAACTTCTGATCTGATGCTCGGCTGCTCCCAGACCAGATGGAGCTGCAACTTCTCTGGATGCTCTCAATGGTGCTCCTGTAAAACACAGTTAAGATGGTGGGTAGGGGCAGGGTGGGGGCCTTGCTTGCCTCAGTCTGAGGAAGTGGAGATGCTGCTGTCCATTCTTGTTCAGGGAGGTAATATTAAGGGAGCAGGTGAGGTCATCCATGATGTGAACTCCTAGGAACTTGGTGCATTTAACTCTCCCTACGGAGGAGCCATGTATTCACAGAGAGGGTTGGTTTGTCTGCACCTTCCTGAAGTCCAGAATGATTTCCTTTGTCTTCTCCACATTCAGGCTTAGGTTGATCTTCTCACACCAACCCACCAACCGCTCCACTTCCTCTCTATACTCTGTCGCATCACCGTTCTTGATGAGACCAACCATTGTTGTGTCATCTACAAACTTGATGGCACAGATTGAGCTGGATCCTGTGACACAGTCGTGTGTCATCAGTGTGAACAGCAGGGGGCTGAGCACACAGCCCCGGGGAGCGTCAGTGCTCAGCGCAATGGGACGAGAGACATTGCTGCCCACATGGGCTTCCTGTGGCCTCACTGTTAAGAAGTTCAGGGTCCAATTGCAGAGGAAGGTGTTGAGAACCAGAGAGAACAGTTTCCCCACCAATTTCTGGGGTATGATGGTTTTGAACACTGAACTAAAGTTTATAAACTGCAGTCTGGCATATGAGACCCCATTTTCCGGGTGGGACAGGGCAAAGTGAAGGGCAGAGGCTATTACATCATCAGTGGATCAACGAGCGATGGGTGAACTGGAAAATGTCCAGTGTAGCTGAGAGTAAAGCTTTAACGTGCTCCATGACTAGCCACTCAAACTATTTCATAATGGTTGACGTTAGGTAGAGGGGCAGGTAGTGCTGAGGAAGCAGGGTGTCTATAGAAGGATGTAGATAGATTGGGTGAATGGGCAAAGAAGCGGCAGATGGAACACAGTGTAGAGAAGTATATGGTCATGCACTTTGGTAGAAGGAATAAAGGTATAGACTGTTCTCAAAATGGGGAGAGAATTCAAAAATCAGGTGCAGAGGGACTTGGGATTCACCGTGCAGGGATCCCTAAAGGTTAGTCTGAAGATTGAGCCTGTGGTGAGGAAGGAAAATGCAATGTTAGCATTCATTTTGACGGGACTAGAATACAAAAGGATGCAATGTTGAGGCTTTATAAGGCATTGGTCAGACTGCACTTGGAGTATTGTAGCAGTTTTGGGTCCCTTAAAAGACATGCTGGTGTTGGAAAGGGTGCAAAGGAGATTCACAAGAATGATCCCAGGAATATAAGGTTTAATGTACAAACCCCATTTCCAGAAAAGTTGGGATATTTTCCAAAATGCAATAAAAACAAAAATCTGTGATATGTTAATTCACGTGAACCTTTATTTAACTGACAAAAGTACAAAGAAAAGATTTTCAATAGTTTTACTGACCAACTTAATTGTATTTTGTGAATATACACAAATTTAGAATTTGATGGCTGCAACACACTCAACAATAGTTGGGACAGAGTTAAAATAAGATTGAAAAGTGCACAGAATATTCAAGTAACACCGGTTTGGAAGACTCCACATTAAGCAGGCTAATTGGTAGCAGGTGAGGTATCATGACTGGATATAAAAGTAGCGTCTATCAAAGGCTCAGTCTTTGCAAGCAAGGATGGGTCGTGGCTCACCCCTTTGTGCCAAAATTCATGAGAGAATTGTTAGTCAGTTCAAAAGGAACATTTCTCAACACAAGATTGCAGAGAATTTAGGTCTTTCAACATCTACAGTACATAATATTGTGAAAAGATTCAGAGAATTCAGAGACATCTCAGTACGTAAAGGGCAAGGTTGGAAACCACTGTTGACTGCGCGTGATCTTCGAGCCCTCAGGCAGCACTGCCTAAGAAACCGTCATGCTACTGTGACAATTATAGCCACCTGGGCTCGGGAGTACTTCGGAAAACCATTGTCACTCAACACAGTCCATCGCTGCATCCAGAAATGCAACTTGAAACTGTATTACACAAGGAGGAAGCCATACATCAACTCTATGCAGAAACGCCGGCGAGTTCTCTGGGCCCGAGCTCATCTCAGATGGACCGAAAGACTGTGGAACCATGTGCTGTGGTCAGGTGAGTCCACATTTCAGCTGGTTTTCGGAAAAAACAGGCGTCCAGTTCTCCGTGCCAAAGATGAAAACGACCATCCAGATTGTTATCAGCGAAAGGTGCAAAAGCCAGCATCTGTGATGGTATGGGGGTGCATCAGTGCCCACGGCATGGGTGAGTCGCATGTATGTGAAGGTACCATTGACTCTGAGGCGTATATTAGGATTTTAGAGAGACATATGTTGCCATCAAGGCGACGTCTCTTCCCGGGACGTCCATGCTTATTTCAGCAGGACAATGCCAGACCACATTCTGCACGGGCTACAACAGCGTGGCTTTGTAGACACAGAGTGTGTGTGCTTGACTGGCCTGCTACCAGTCCAGGTCTATCTCCTATTGAAAATGTATGGCGCATCATGAAGAGGAGAATCAGACAATGGAGACCACGGACTGTTGAGCCTCTGAAGTCTTATATCAAGCAAGAATGGACAAAATTTCCAATTGCAAATCTACTACAATTAGTATCCTCAGTTCCAAAACGATTAAAAAGTGTTATTAAAAGGAAAGGTGATGTAACACAATGGTAAACATGCTTCTGTCCCAACTTTTGTTGAGTGTGTTGCAGCCATCAAATTCTAAATTTGTGTATGTTTACAAAATACAATTAAGTTGGTCAGTAAAACTATTGAAAATCTTTTCTTTGTACTTTTGTCAGTTAAATAAAGGTTCACGTGAATTAACATATCACAGATTTTTGTTTTTATTGCATTTTGGAAAATATCCCAACTTTTCTGGAAATGGGGTTTGTATGATTTGCTTTTGGTGGCTCTGAGACTTACTCAGTGGAGTTTAGAAGAATGGGGTGGTGGTGGGGGGAGGGGGGAACCTACTAAATATTGAAAGGCTTAGATCATGTGGATAGGAAGAGCAAGTTTCCTACATCTAGCGCCAGAGGCCACAGTCTCAAGATAAAAGGACATCCACTTGGAGCAGAGGTGAGGAAAATTTTCTTCAGCCAGAGGGTGGTGAATCTGTAGAAATTCATTGCCAAGGATAGCCATGCAGGCCAAGCCGCTGGGTATATTTAAGGTGGAGGTTGATAGGTTCTTGATTAAACAGGACATCAAAGGTTACAGGGAGAAGGCAGAGAATGGGGTTGAGAGGGATAACTCGACCATGATGGAATGGCAGAATAGACTCGATGGGCTGAAAGGTCTCATTCTGCTCCTATGTCTTATCAAATGGTCCAGAGGAAACCTACAGCTGCCAACTGATCGTCTTTGGAATTTAAGAGGAAGAACTCACAAATTCCACACAGCACGAGGTGTATAAAATAGTGAGGGACACAGATACCCTGAATATCAACAGTCTTTTCACAGGGTTGAAGAATCAAGAAATGGACAGTGCCAGTTTAAAGTGAGAAGGGAGAGATTTGATAGGATTTAATAGGAACACCCAGAAGGTGATTCATCTATGGAATGAGCTGCTGAACCAAGTGGTGAAGATAAGTAGCATAACAACAGTTAAAGAACACTTGGACAAGTCCATAGATAGGAGCGGATTAAAGTGATAGGGTCCTAACATAAGGAAAAAGAACTAACTTACACTCAGTGGCCACTTTATTAAGCACCCCCTGATGGGTTCACTGAGTTGAGTGTGGGACCAGCAGTTTCTGAGATACTGAAACCACCCCTTCTGGCACCAACAACCATTCCACAGTTCTGATGTTTGGTTTGAACACCACTGAACCTCTTGACAATGTCCGCATGCTTTTATGCATTGAATTATCGCCACACGATTGGCTGTTTACACTGGACAGCAAAGATTCTGCTTCCTGAATACTTTTGATTGTATCTTATGTATTTTGGGCTGCTGATCATGAAAATTTCCCTATCACACACCATTTTTTTGTAATCACCTATATTTGTTATTTCAATTAATCATTCAAGTCAGTTAAAATGTTGCCCACAATGTAAGCTGAAAAGTTTTCTATCTCATCCAGGCACGCCTGGGCAAGTTTAGGCAGGGCGGATGCTGCATGGAAGGGCAGGTTGTACAGAAGCTATAATTTTTGTGAAGTATTTTGTTTTCTGAGACCGATATTTCCCAGAGTAACTGATGCCAAGTTAAGGAAGGTATTTTTGTTGGTCTACAAGTCTAGTAGGCCATCAATGCCAGGCAATTCAAATAACTTCTAGTGGGACCAGAGAAAATCACATGGAAGGCATTCAAGGATGTTGTTGAAATTTTTCTTGACAACTACAGAGCACAAAGCATACGAAACCATGAAGTGCAACATGTCACTAAAGATTCATTTTCTACATTCCCATTTAGACTTCTCCACTGCAAATCATTACACTGTCAGTAACAAGCTCAGTGGAAGGTTTCAACAGGACATTGTGGTGATAGAGAAATGGTTTCAAGGAACTGGAGTCTATCTGTGCTGGATGATTACTATTGGACACTTCAGCAAGAAGCCTCAGACACTGAATAGAAGTGAAACTCATCAAGAAAATATTTTTAGCTTAGTTGAGCTATTGCAAAGCGTCAGCACCATTATGCAATTAAACGCATTATACTTAATAAAAGTTAATTTCTTGTTTCTCCAAATTCTCACATGATACGCATAGTCTGAAATTATATTTGTGTTCAGCTTCAAGTGATCTATCATAAACAAAAAAAATTCTGAGGAAGCAATATTCTTGAAATAGCTTGTGGTCCAGAGTTAGATACTTATGTTAACAAGCATGTGTGCAGGTGTACCTAATAAAGTGGCCACTGTGAGTAAGTGGGAAACTTGGGGCCAAAGGCCTGTTTCCATGTTGAATAACTTTATGACCAAGGGTCAGGGTCAAACATGGGACCTTGGAGCCATGAGACAGCATCTCTACCTGCTGAGCCACCATGCCAGCTGCAAGATTAAACAAGAAAAAATGGGAATTAACACGATGGAAAAGAGATCTGACAAAGGTGGAGAAGATCTTGGTGGATTTGGACAGGGTTGAATGGGGGAAGGCATTCCCAGTGGCAGATGGTTCAGAAATAGGAGACACTGACTTTGGGACACTGTGCAAAAGATATGGGAGAGGGACAGAGGGAGTGAAAGATTGGGACCCTCTGCTGGTTAACTGGGGTGCATGGAATCAAGGTGTTTGAAAGGGAATTAGATCGGAGTTGGACAGAAAATATTCCACTAGGTCAGGGGTCCCAACCTGGGGTCTATGGACCTCTTTGTTAATGGTAGGGGTCCATGGCATAAAAAAGGTTGGGAAGACCTGCACTAAGCTGTGGGGGTGGAGATGTGGGAATCAGCCTGGCATGATTGTTCTACATGTATATTGCATGGATTTAATGGGTTAAATAGCCTTAATAATGTGATTCATGTAGGAGAATCCGTGAAGTAACTTTGCAGCTCTACAGAACTTCGGTTCAGTCATGTTTGGAGTATTTTGTTCAGTTCTGCTTGCTTCATTATATATGGAATGATATGGAAGCTTTAGAGAGGGTGCAGAGGAGACTTACCAGGATACTGCCTGGATTATAGAGCATGTCTTATGAGAGTAGCCTGAACGAGCCAGGTCTTTTCTCTATGCAGCGAAGGAGGAGGAGGGATGACTTGATAGAGATGTATATGATCTTAAGAGGCACAGACAGTGTGGGTAGCCACAGACTTTTTTTCAGGGTGTAAACACAAGAGGAGCATAATAGATTCTTAAATGGGCACTTAGATGATAGAAAAATGGAAGACTATGTGGAACGAAAGGGTTAGATTGATCTTAGACTAGATTATAAGGTTAAAACAACATCATGGGCTGAAGGGCCTGGATGGAGCTGTAGTTTTCTATGTTCTAAGAGAATGAACTTAGAATGAAGATAAGTGGATATTGAATTTTGCTCGGTGTATCCTTGGGGCAGAGTCACAGGGACACTGAAGAGAAACTTCAAAGACCCTGCTTTCAGAGACAAATCAGGAGATTAAGATGCCACCAACACCCAGTGCCCATGTGACTCCATGTAAGCATTTCCCTCTGATCTCCAAAATCAATTCATCGACTCTCATTTGCCTGATCAAATGCAGACAATCTTGTAAATTCTCTCAATCCTCATTCACGATGAAGTCTTCAGTGGGCTCCAAGTGCCTGCCCTTTCCGTAATGGGAAGGTCAATGCTGCTCAGTGCCACCGACAGAGACCATTGCCAGGCAATTAATCCAAATCAATGCGGCAAGGCAGCAAGTCAAGAGAGAGAAATCGTACGCCTGGGAGCAGAAAGCTGATTAGAATTGACAGGAAGGATTTCTCACCCCTAAGGAAATTAACTGACGGACACAATCTCTCAACACCGGAATCAACCCCTTCAACTGCTCCAAGATCTGCTTTTGGATTTTCTATACCCTGTTCAATAGAGCATTTAGACTGATTGCATCACAGCCTTGGATGGAGGTTCCCAATGCACAGAATTGCAAGGGGCTGTAGAGAGCGTAGACCCAGCCTGCTCCTCAGGGCACAACACTCCCTGAGATCAATGACTTCCTCAAGAGCTGCTGTCTCAGGAAGTGGCGGGCATCACGATGGATCCTCGCCATCCGGCACATGTTCTGTTCTCATTACCACTATCGGGAAGGAGGTACTGCCTACTAGCCAGTCCAGCAGCCACAACAGGGGCTGAACTTCTGCCGCTGTCTGGAAGGAGTTAGCTGTACAAGATGATGAGAGGCATTGATCGTGTGGATAGTCAGAGGCTTTTTCCCAGGGCTGAAGTGGCTAACACGAGAGGACATGGTTTTAAGGGGCTTGGAAGTAGGTACAGAGGAGATGTCAGGGGTGAGATTTTTTACGCAGAGAATGGTGAGTGCGTGGAATGGGCTGCCAGCGACGGAGTTGTGGGCATCCTATGTTTGACACTTGTGGGCTGCCCCCAGCACATCCTCAGACTCTGTTGGTCTTGACATAAACAACGTCTTTCACTGTATGTCTCGATATTTCGATGTACCTGTGACAAATAGAGTTAATCTTTCTATATATATTTACTTATTTTCCTCATCTTTATTCAGACAGATGAAGTCAACATCACTTCTTTATGCCTTTTGCAAAGTTCTTCAATTTCCCTGCTCATTTGCTTCTCAACAAACTTCTGAACGGTTGGCAGCCTATTGGCAAATTCCCAGTAGGGTACTGTACCTCCCTCATTTCTTAACTTTATAAACAAATAGATTCTGTCCTTTATTGTTCCAGATTACTCAGCCTTGTTCGCAGAAGTATTTAGAACACATTTCGGCTCCTTCTTTAGCCAAGAATCTTCTGTTGCCAAGGCATCACAATCCCATGTGGTTAATTACGCCAGTAGTTTACCCGCCGTGATTAATACGGTTCCTAGGTTCGCAGTGTATGTTTCTATAAACTTGCAGCCTCATGGAATCTGGTTCCATTTAAATACGTTCTATTTCTTCTGCTGCTAGCCAGCTTTCTCTCCCGATCTTTTTTTAAATGCTCTTTTTTTAACGTTGTTTTGTATCCACCCCCTTCCAAATTAAACCTCCTCACACATACGCAGTCACCGTTTTGAAAAACAGCTTCTCCCCCTCCATCAGCAGATTTCTACATGGTCCACGAACACCAGCTCATACCTTGCTCTCTTTTTGGCACATTTTTACTTTTTATATTTCTTGTTGTAACTTAGAGTAATTTGTGATGTATTGCACTGTACTGATAGAAGCATAGAAAGACAGAAAACCTACAGCACAATGCAGGCCCTTCGGCCTACAAAGCTGTACCGAACATATCCCTACCTTAGGACTACCTAGGCTTTACCCATAGTCCTCTATTTTTCTAAGCTCCATGTATCCATCCAGGAGTCTCTTAAAAGACCCTATCGTTTCCACCTCCACCACCGTCACCAGCAGCCCATTCCACACACTCACCACTCTCTGTATAAAAACTTACCCCTAGCATCTTCTCTGTACCTACCTCCAAGCACCTTAAAACTGTGCTCTCTCGTGCTAGCCATTTCAGCCCTGGGGAAAAGCCTCTGACTATCCACACGATCAATGTCTCTCATTATATTGTACACCTCTATCAGGTCACCTCCCATCCTCCGTCGCTCCAAGGAGGAAAGGCCGAGTTCACTCAACCTATTCTCATAAGGCATGCTCCCCAATCCAGGCAACATCCTTTCGTCGAGCACCTCCGCTCCGTCCGCCACAACAGACAGGATCTCCCGGTAGCCACCCACTTCAACTCTGCTTCCCATTCCCAATCGGATATGTCCATACATGGCCTCCTCTACTGTCACGATGAGGCTAAACTCAGGTTGGAGGAGCAACACCTCATATACCGTCTAGTAGTCTCCAGCCCCTTGGCATGAACATTGAATTCTCTAACTTCCGGTAATTCCCTCCCCTTCCCTTCCCCTATCCCTATGTCACTCTGCCCCCTCCCCCAGCTGCCTATCACCTCCCTCAAGGTTCTGACTCCTTCTACTACCCATTGTGCTTTCCCCTATTCCTTCTTCACCTTTCCTGCCTATCCCCTCCCTGCTTCCCTTCCCCCACCCCTTTATCTTTCCCCTTCCTGGTTTTTCACCTGGAACCTACCAGCCTTCTCCTTCCCACCCTCCCCCCACCTTCTTTATAGGGCCTCTGCCCCTTCCCTCTTCAGTCCTGATGAAGGGTTCCGGCCCGAAATGTTGACTGATCGTTTCCACGGATGCTGCCCGGCCTGCTGAGTTCCTCCAGCGCGTTGTGAGTGTTGCTTTGACCCCAGAATCTGCAGATTATTTTGCGTTTACAATCCTTGTAAATCTCCTCTGTACCCTTTCTACGCTGCTAAATAACAAACTATGTCAGTGATTCTGGTTCCGATTCATTCCTCAATAACATTTGCCTGTGTTTGGCCCACATCCCTCGAAACCATTCCTGTCCGTGTACCAGTCTAAATGCCGTTTAGATGTTGTAAATGTCGCTGGATCT
This sequence comes from Mobula hypostoma, assembly GCF_963921235.1. Classification (NCBI taxonomy): domain Eukaryota; kingdom Metazoa; phylum Chordata; class Chondrichthyes; order Myliobatiformes; family Myliobatidae; genus Mobula; species Mobula hypostoma. The sequence goes on along the minus strand of NC_086115.1, from coordinate 11,151,936 downwards.
GCCACTTCTTCTGGCAGCTCGATCCAGATACCCACCACACTCTGTGTTAAGAAATTAGTTCTTAGGTCCCTTTTTAGACTTACCTTAAATCTGCGCCCTCTGGTTTTGGGCTCTGTTACTCCGGGAGTAACGTTATTTATGTTCCTCATAAACTCATGGTCACCCCTCAGCTTTCTACACTTCAGGAACCAGTCCCTCCCTATCCAGTCTCTCATGGAATCACAGAGTGATGGAGAACTACAGAAACTGAGCCTTTGGCCCATCTAGTCCAGTGCTGAACCGTTCTTCGGTCTAGTTCCATCGATTCGCACCTGGATCACAGTCCTTCACCCCTCCCATCCACGTACGTATCCAAACTTCTCTAAAATGTCGGAACCAAACCCACATCCACCACTTCTGCTGGCAGCCCGTTCCACCTCTCACCACCCTCTGAGTGAAGATCCCCCTCAGGCTCTCCTTAAACATTTCAACTTTCATTCTTAACCTATGACCTCAGTGGAAAAAGCCTGTGTGCATTTATCCTTTCTATACTCTTAAATAACTTTTTAAAATCTCCCCTCATTCACCTATGCTCCAGGGGAAAAAATCCTAACCTATTCATCCTTTCTCTATAAATTAGATCCTCATGACTTGGCAATATCCTTGTAAATTTTCTCTGTCTTCTTTCAATCTTATTGATATCTTTCCTGTAGGTGGGTGACCAAAACTGCACACAGTACCCCATATTTGGCCTCAACATTGTCTGGTACAATTTCAACATAACATCCCATCTCCTGTACTCATAATTCTGATTTATGAAAGCCAACATGCCAAAAACTCTTTTTAGGACCTTCTCTACATATGATGTCACAGAATTATGGATCTGTATCCCCAGATACCTACAATCTCTTTTTAACTCGAGCCCTCCAGTTCCAGTAACCTGCTCATGAATCATATCTGCACCACTTCCAGCTTAATGACATTGGCTTGACAGCAAAAGAAATCTTCGTTCTGTAGAAAGATTAAAAACTAGCTTAAAAATAACTGCAGGAACAGCTGGAGTGCATTTCCTGAGGGAAACATGATCTCCAATATTTTGGGCAATTTCGTTTCTGGAGAAGATATCTCTGAGGTGAGGTTGGATTCCATAACCCCTTCTCTGTAGAAGCCTACTGCCAAGCACACTCTGAGATCTCGAAACTTCAACAAGCCCTTCCCAACCCACCTCCCGCAGATGCTGCTCGACCCACTGAGATCTCCCAGCACATTGCACATTGCAGCATCTGCTGTCTCCATGATTTCACTTTCTCCTCTAACTCCAGCCGCATTTTCCACTGCCGAAATTCAGATATCCATCCCTGGATGTCTTGCCACTCGGCCACTTCCCACTCACAGCATTCACAAGGATGTTACAACTGGAACGTCCCTTTAGAACAGAGATGAGAGGGAATTTCTTTAGCCAGAAGGTGGTGAATCTGTGGAATTCAGTGCTGCAGACTACTGTGCAGGCCAAGCCATCGGGTGTATTTAAAGCAGAGGTTGTTAGGTCCATGATTACAACAGTAACAGGGAGAAGCCGGGAATATGAAGTAGAGCAGGAAAATAAATCAGCCATGATGGAATGGCAGAGCACACTCGATGGGCTGAGTGGCCTAATTCTGCTCCTATGCCTTATGGTCCAATAATGAGTCTTGGCTCAAAACATCGACTGTCTATTCCTCTTCATTGATGCTGCCTGGCTTGCTGAATTCCTCCAGTACTTTGTGTGTGTTGCTCTGGATTTCCAGTGTCTGCAGAATCTCTTGTGTCTCTGCTGTTAGGTTAACATTTCTTTATTCTCAGGATGTGCGGGTTGCTGGCAAGGTTGGCACTGATTGGCACTAATTGCCCCTCAGTTGAGAAGATGGTTAAGAATAAACTGTTCTGGCGCCTGTCAGCAGACTTTTGATTTTTTTTTAACCAAAACCAGTTTTAATTATTAAGTCCTTGCATTTAAATTTCCCACTTAAGGGATTTGGACTCTCTCTCTCTTAATCAGCAATTCAGCCATCTTTGTTACTAGCCCTGTAACTTGACCATTACAATTGTACTCACCCAGCAACTCAAGAGCATTAACACTGCCCACTGCACAATGGCTCACAGATTTTCTGATTCAAGCTTTCTGCAAACAGCATCCGAATCGGCAGTTCTGCAGATCCACTGGGGTAAGTCGGAGGGCCAGGGTCTGTGAGTCCGCGAGGGCAATGTTGGCTGGGGGCCGAGAAGTGGCCTGCCCTGGGGTCGGAGAACCGTGGGTGTGCGTGAGCGGGCATGAGGAAGTAAGAGTCTTGTTTTGCTGACGTTGTTGTAGTTTGTGTCATCCGGCTGAACATTATGGGTACGCTGTGTTGGTGCTGAAATGTATGATGACACTTACGGGCTGCCCTCAGCACACCCTTAGGTTGTGTTGGTTGTTATTGTGAACAGTCCATTTCACTGTATGCTTCTGTGTACAGTGCCGGTGATAAATAAATGCAGCAGAAATCTGAGTATTTCCCAGATGGTTCTGAACTTTTGTCTCAATACTCATTCAGAATTCTGTCCGCACCTTAAGTTCAGAGGTTCATGTCTACCAGTTCAAACCTGCCCTGTTTATGTCTGTAGGTAACCTTCAGAAACAGGGACGTTCTATTGAAGGTGATTGAAATTCCATTCAGGACATTTCAGCAGCTGAAATGCTGTCAGCCCAGAGTGGGAGTTTTAATATCCCCTGACGTCCTGCTGGCTGATGCCCTCCGCTCTGCAGTTTGACGAGTTGCAGCTTCGAGCTGCCTCAATTAGCAATTCCAGATTTTCCTCGGCACACATGAAATCATGAAGAAAATCAATATCAAATGCACGAAGATAATTTTAGATCTGGTGACACGGATCAGTAATGAGGTAAAGGAGATCTTATAGCTGGCCTGGTTTCAATGAAGAACTCCAATCTGCAGAGGAGCCAGCTTATGTGAGAACAGGTTTAAAAGATTAAAGAGCAGTTTTATTTGTCACACGTACATCAAAGCTGACAGTGAAAGTTGGTTATTTGTGTCAATGACCACCGCAATCTGAGGATGTGCTGGGGCAGCCTGCAAGTGTTGCCGTGCTTCTGAGTGTGCTCACAACTCACGAAACTTTACCAGTCCATGAGGCTCGCCTCACTAAATTGCTCTCTTTTTAGTACTTACTTATTGCCGCAAGAAAACAAATTTCACAAGATACACTCAGCAGCCACTCAGGGAAGACATAATGATGGGGTCAGACACTGAGTCCACTCAGGCATAGGAAGGGTGCAATCACACTGATGGGGCTGTACTACAGACACCCTCCTAATAGCCACAGGGACACTGAGCAACAGATTATAAAAATGTGCAAAAATAATAGGGTTGTTGTCATGGGGGATTTCGACTTCTCTAACATAAACTGGACCTTCATAGTGTAAAGGGTTTAGATGGGGAAGAACTTGTTAAGTGTATCCAGGATGGTTTCTTAAATCAAAACGTGGATGGTCCAATGACAGGAGGGGCCGTACTGGACCTGGTGTTGGGTAGTGAGCCTGGCCGGGTGACTGACTTTTCAGTGGGTGAGCTGTTCGGGAACCATGACTACAGCTCTTTAATCTTCAGGATGGCTATAGATAAGGATTGGTACAGGCCTTGTGGGAGAGTTTTAAACTGGAGTAGGGTGAAATATGAGGGCATTAGGCAAGAACTAAGGAGAGATAATTGGGAAAATCTTTTCTCCAACGAGTCCACATCAGCCATGTGGAGGGTGTTTAAGGACCAATTGCACAAAGTACGGGAAAAGCATGTTCCTGTCAGATGGAAATATGGGATGGAAAGGTAAGAGAACCTTGATATCCAGAGAAGTGATGAATTTAGTCAAGAAGAAAATGGAAAAGTATGTAAAGCCTTGGAAATTAGAATCAAATGAAGCACAATGAGGAGTATAAAGAAGCCAGAAAATAACTAAAGAAGGGAATTAGGAAAAGTCCTTGGCAAGTAGGATTAGGGTGAATTCCATAGCATTCTATATATTTATCAAGAGCAAGAGAATAACCGGGGGAGGGTGGGACCACTCAAGGATAAAGGGGGGAACATGTGCTTGGATGCAGAGAATATGAGTGAGGTACTTAATGAGTACTTTGCTTCAGTATTTACCAAGGAAAAGGATATAGAGGACCAAGAGACCAGTGCTGAGTGTATAATAAGTTGGGGCATTTAGGGATCAAGGGGGAGGAAGTTTTGGGGCTCCTCATGAGTATTAAAATGGATAATTTTCCAGGTCCTGATGGAATTTACCTCAGGTTATTGAAGGAGGTAAGAGATGAGATTGCTGGGGCCTTGACCAGTATCTTCATGTCCACTCTAGGCATAGGTGATGTCTGGAGGACTGGCGAGTGGCTAATATTGTACCTCTGCTTAAGAAGGGAACAAAGGAAAATCCTGGGAACTACAGACCAGTGAGTTTCACATCAGTTGAGGGAAATTGTTGGAGAAAATTCTTAGGGATAGGGTATCTGAGCACTTGGAAACTCATGGCCTATTAAGGAGAGCCAGCATGGCTCTGTGCGGGGCAGATCATATCTTATCAACTTGACTGAGTTTTTGACAAGGTGACGAGAGAGATTGATGAGGGTAGGGCAGTAAATGTTGTCTACATGGGTTTTAGTCCCTCAAGGGAGGCTAATCCAGAGGATTAAGATGCATGGGATCCACAGCAAATTAGTTGCTTGGATTCAGAATTGGCTTGCACTAGGGAGACAAGAAGGTAATAGTTGAAGGGACTTATTCGAGCTGGAGGTCTGTAATTAGTGGTGTTCCGCAGGGATCTGTGCTGGGACCTCTGCTGTTTGTGATGTATATAAATGACCTGGATAAAAATGTAGGTGGGTGGGATAGTAAGTTTGTGGATGATACCAAGACTGGTGGAGTTGTGGATAGTGTAGAGGACTGGCAAAGAATACAGCATGATATAGATCAATTGCAGATATGGGCAGAGAAATGGCAAATGGAGTTTAACTCAGATAACTGTGAGGTGTTGCACCTTGGCAAGGAGACAGTACACTTTTAAGGGCAAGATCCTTAACATTGTTGCTGAGCAGAGAGATCTAGGGATTCAAGTTCATAACTCCTTGTAAGTGTCTACACAGCTCGATAAGGTGGTTAAGAAGTTTTATGGCTTTTATTAGTCAAGGCATTAAGTTCAAAAGTCAAGAGGTTATGTTACAACTTTATAAAACTCTGGTTAGGCCACATACATACGGTTCTGGCTGCCCTACTATAGGATGGGTGTTGAGGCTTTGGAGAGGATGCAGAAGAGGTTCACCAGGATGCTGCCTGGTTTAGAGAGCATGTGCTATCACGAGAGGCTGGACAAACTTGGGTTGCTTTCACTGGAGTGACAGAGGTTTATAAGATTATGAGAGATATAGATAGAATAGACAGGGAGTATCAGTTTCCCAGGGTTGAAATGTCTAACACCAGAGGGCAGGCACTGAAGGTGGTGGGTGGGTAGCTTCAAGGGGGATGTGAGGGGTAGGATTTTTACTCAGAGAGTGGTGGCTGCCCAGTATGGTGGTAGAGGCAAACACATTAAAGGCTTTTAAGAGACATTTGGATAGGCACATGGATGTAAGGATATGGATATTGTGTAGGTAGGAGGGATTTAGCTGGTTTGGCACAACCGAGTGGGCTGAATGGCCTGTTTCTGTGCTGTACTCTTCTATATTTATTAGGAACCTCCTGTACCCAATAAAGTGGCCACTGAGTGTATGTTCGTGGTCTTCTGCTGCTGTAGCCCAACCTGTTCAAGGTTCAATACCTTGTACATTCAGAGATGCTCTTCTGCACGCCACTGTTGTAACAAGTGGTTATTTGAGTTACTGTCACCTTCCTATCAGCTTGAACCAGTCAGGCCATTCTCCTCTCACCTCCCTTATTAATGAGGCATTTTCACCCACAGAACTGCCTCTCACTGGACATTTTTGTTTCTTGCACCAATCTAGAGACCGTTGTGTGTGACGATCCCAGGAGATCAGCGGTTTCTGAGATACTCAAACCACCCTGTCTGACACCAACAATCATTCCACAGTCAAAGTCACTTAGATCACATTTTTTCCCCATTCTGATGTTTGGTCTGAACAACAACTGAACCTCATGACCATGTCTGCATAGTTACTGCCACATGATTGTTTGATTAGATATTTGCCTCGACATACAGGTGTACCTAATAATGTGGCCACTGAGTGTACATCAGTTACTGATTCTTATTTTTAAATTTATTTAGAGACACAGCACGGTAACAAGCCCTTTTGTCCCAACGAGCCATGCTACCCAATTACACCCACATGACAGATTAACCTACAAACCAATGAGTCTTTGGAGGAAACCGGAGCACCAAGGTGAAACCCATATGACCATGGGAGAAAGTACAAACTCTTTGCAGACGACACTGCATTGGAAGTGGATTACCAGCACAGCACAGCATTGCACTAACTGCTACACTACCATACCGCCCCACCCCAGATTCGGAAGAGGTCTCATTGCTGACTAAGATCGGAACTGTGGAGACGTCACTGAGCTGAAACAGTAACTCCAAGCCTCTCAAGTGGTGCACATCCTGCAGATCATCTCCAGCGTGCTCTGTTCCTATCCCATCCATGAGGTGTGCCTGTGTAAGTTTACCATTCACCCACAGAGGGCAGCCACACAGCTTCCATCTTAAAAGGAGTTTCAAAGGGGGTCCAACAAGTGTGGTGAGGACCTTGGGTCAGAGCGAGTTGTGATGTTCCCCTAGGCTGCATCAGCTGCATAGAGTGATCCTTCAGGACCGTAGTAAAGTCATAAAACATTACAGTACAGAAACAGGCCCTTCAGCCCATCTAGTCCATAGTGAACTCTTATTCTACCTAGTCCTATCAACCTGCATCTGGACCACAGCACTCCATACTCTTCCAATCCATGTACCTATCCAAATTTCTCTTAAATATCTCACACCACCCTGAGTGAAAAAGTTCCCCTTAAATATTTCACCTTTCACTTTTAACCTATGACCTGTAGTTCTAGTCTCACCCAATCTCAGTGGAAAAGGCATGTTTACATTTAATCTGTCTCTACCCCTCCGTAGCGTTGTGGTTAACACAGCGCTTTACAGTGCAGGTGACGCAGGTTCAATTCCTGCCACTGCCTGCAAGGAGATTGTACGCTCTCCCTGTGAATGCATGGGTTTCCTCTGGGTACTCTGGTTTCCTCCCACATTCCAAGGATGCACCGACTGGTGGGTTAATTGGTTATTGTAAATTGTCCCGTGATTAGGCTAGGATTAAATCGTGGATTTGCTGGGCGGCGTGACTCAAGGGACCTATTCCACACTGTATCTCAATAAAATAATAAAATAATTTTGTATATCGTCGATAGTATTGATGGTGTTTTTAAAAATTTTGCCATTTAAATATAATTTCACTGTACATGGTGGGAGATGAAATTGAGTCATTATTACAAATAATTAAGTCACTGTGCAGATTAAGCCTTCCTCTGTTCCCATGGTCTCAGGGTGAGCTGCAGTTTTCCACGTGATACAAGGTGCCTGCGGAAGTGTGGGTTTGATTTCAGTATTTCAGAGGAATTTGGATAAGTACATGGATGTGTGGAGTATGGAAGGTAATGTCCAGGTGCAAATCGATGGAACTAGGTGGATTAACAGTTTGGTATGGACTAGATGGGCTGAAAGGCCTGTTTCTGAATTTAATTGATCACCATTGGGGCTAAACTATAAAACCTAGGAGTCCTTATCTAAACATATTCACACTCTCGTTCCCTTTGGCTCTCCTGAATTCCCACCTCTTTAACCAAGTTTAGATACATACTCCGACATGTTACAGGATCTCGAACTGGATAACTATCTGTAATGTTTGACGGTCTTTTTTTAATGGGCTGTTTTGGGGTTTCTTTGTTTGTAGCTGCCTGTAAGGACATAAATCTTAAGGTTGTATAATGTATAAATTGAACTTTGATGTTAATCCAGATCCTACTGAAAGCAACTTCCCTCAGTGCCGTCATTAATTGAGGAATGGTTAACCTCCAACAACCCATCCAATACCGTCACTCAATAACCTCACTTTTTACAATGAATTGTATTGCCCTGTCACTTAGTAATGTCTCTCCCACAGAACTGTGCGACTGACTGTTTCTCCAGTGTTAATCCAACTCCTTCAGAACATCACTCATCAGCTCCTCACCTCCCATTGCTGAGTGTTAATCCAGCTTCCTCACTCCATAACACAGTGCTGCGTTGCGGGCATTATTCCAACTTTCTCACAGTCATAGTTAGAACAGATAACATTACACAGCAGTACAGCCACCTTTGGCCCATGGTGTTGTGCCAATTTATTAACCTACTCTCTAATCCTTCTCTCCTCTCTTCTCTCCATTTTATATATAATCAAAGTGCCTATCTAACAGTCTCTTCAATGCCCCTAATATGTCTGCCTCTACCACTATGCTGTGCAGGGCATTCCACACACCCACCACTCACTGTATAAAAAACTTACATCTGACATTCCACCCCCCACCCCCATGCTTTCTTCCAGTCCTTTAAAATTATACCCTTCATATTCGCCACTTCCACCCTGGACAAGGATCTCCGACCGTCCACACAATCAATGCCTATCATCTTAAACATCTCCAAGAAGTCACCTCTCACCCTCCTTCACTTCAAAGAGTTGTGGAGCAAGGAAGCCAGCCCTTTGGCCCATCTTCTCATGCTGACCAAGATGTCTACACTAGTTAGCTTGCTTTCCCTGCATCTATATCTGTCCAGGTCTCTTTGAAATATAACTGCACCCACCTCACCCACTTGCTCTAGCAGCTCATTCTATATATTCACTGTCCTCTGTGCAAAAAGGTTGCCCTTCAGAACTATGCCTCTTATCATTTTGTATCAAGTCAACTTTCGCTCCAGAGAAATGCTGTAGCCTGCTCCACCTGTACTCACAAGTCCAGGCAGCATCCTGGTAAATCTCTTCTACACCCTCTCTCAAGCATCCACATCCATCCTATAAAGAGGCGACCAGAACTGAACACAATATTCCAAGTGTGGTCCAGCCAGAATGCTATAGAGCTGTTGATGAGGCGTGGAAGAAATGTTCCTGCTACCCTCGCAAAGGGGTAGGAAAGGCCTTAGCGACCAGAGTAACAATGACGTTGCTGGCGGCCTTTTGACAAAGGTTCCCACCTATCGACGCCACCGGATTGTGGGATCCTGCTGTGCACCCACTTTCCTATCTGTGCCCACTTCATGGGCTGGTGAAGGACATAGGACATCGTGAACCAGCGAAAGACGGCTTGGAAGTGCCAGCCGTTCCTCGCTGCAATAAGTCAAATACTCCTAACTCTAGTCAGCTTCTTGACTACACTGTGAGATCTGGTGTTTGATAAACTGCTCTCGCAGCATGAGACATGGGGGAAACAGATTGAGGACATTTACTATTTCTCTGCAAGAGGCTATCTTGACTCGACATGCCGCACCAGGCGGGGCTGGGTTACAGAATCCAGATGACTAAAGCGCCACAATTGGTACTGATCCTCTGAGAGGCAGTAATGCCGGTTAGAGGCTGCAGGGACGCAGGTGCAGGTGCAGGGCGGGGAGACGGTGTAGGGTGGCTCCGACGTTGAATACAACAGGAGGATGGGCCAGTCTTGCTCACACTCCCTCGCATCACACACAGCTTATAATTAACAGCAGGCAGCCCCAGTGAGAGCTGCCCGCCGCTGCACAGCCCCCCGCCGTCGTCCCTGCGTTAAATATCACTGAGGGCTCCTCATACAAACTCCCGGATCAAATAAACAGCTTTTGAATCACTTCTTTGATTTTGCAGTAAAAAAAAAGCTTCAATAATAAATCCCCGACTGCGGCAGCCTCTCGCTGTTTCCCACCCCACTCGATACCTTTTCATCTCTACTTTCTATTTTTAGCCGCCAGGCCACGGGGAACGGAAGTGTAAAAGTAAACTTGTGTCCCATCAAATGTTGATCATACGTGACATTCGCGAATATTTTATAATCACACAGCATGCAGCGGCCTTACAGGGACAGGGGGCTCAAACACGGAGGATGAGAACGGACTAAATAGCTATCACATCTCCTGGCATTGACCTGATCATCTGAGTGATTTGTTTCTGTGTTGCCCAGTTCTAATTTTTTCCTATAAATATCCCGTGTTGCTCTGGTGTATATATATATATATATAGTATGAACTGGACACGAAGAGAAGTTCATGGTCGAATCACACACTCCCAGGACAGGGACAGCACGGGATAGATACACAGTGAATCTCCCTCTTCACTGTCCCATCACACACTCCCAGGACAGAGACAGCACAGGTCAGATACAGAGTGAATCTCCCTCTACACTGTCCCATCACACACTCCCAGGGCAGGGTCAGCACGGGTTAGACACAGAGTGAAGCTCCCTCTACACTGTCCTATTACACACTCCCTGGACAGGGACAGCACGGGATAGATACACAGTGAATCTCCCTCTTCACTGTCCCATCACACACTCCCAGGACAGAGACAGCACAGGTCAGATACAGAGTGAATCTCCCTCTACACTGTCCCATCACACACTCCCAGGGCAGGGTCAGCACGGGTTAGACACAGAGTGAAGCTCCCTCTACACTGTCCCATCACACACTCCCAGGACAGGGACAGCAGGGGTTAGATACATAGTGAAGCTCCCGCTACACTGTCCCATCACACACTCCCAGGGCAGGGACAGTACGGGTTAGATACAGAATCCCATTGAACACCAGTCCAACATAAAGGGGGAATATAGTTAATGGCAGGATCCTAATACACTGATGAATGGAGGGATGTTGGCATCCAGATACAATTGGCTGATGGGCAAAGAAAGCCCTCATGCTTGCCTTCATTATTTGTGGCACCAAGTTTGAGAGACAGAAAGTTATGTTACTGCTTTATTAAACTCTGGATAGGCTGCATTTATGGTCAGTTCTGGTTGTCTCATTATAGGGAAGACAAGAATTCTTTGGAGAGGGTGAAGGGGATGTTTATCGGGATGCTGCTTGCTGTGTTGGACGTGTGGTTGGACAATTTAGGGTTGTTTTCTCTAGGGTGGTGGAAACTGAGGAGAAATTTGATGGAAGTTTATTAAATTATGTGAGACATTGGAGCTGGTAGCTTATTCCAAGGATTCAAATGTCTAGTATTAGAAGGTGTGTGAGAGGGGTAAAGTATGAAGGAGGTGTACGTTCACAAGAGTAGAGGGTTCCTCGAACGTATTGTCAGGGGTGCTGGTGGAGTGTCAGACACTCTCTGACAGGGATAGCATAATGTTCTTGCAGCCCCACTGACTGGAATTCAATTCCGCTGCTGTCAGTAAAGAGTCTGTACATTCTCTCCGTGACCAGAAGCCTGGAAGTCAATGCCCAATGCCTGAAGCCATGGGCCTGTAAGTTCACAGGCAAAGTTGAAGGCCTGGCGAGTGGAGGTGGCCTGTCCTGGGGTGTTAGAGTACTGTGTGGGTGGGAGGGAGGGAGGGAGAAAGGTGGCTTGTTTCACTGTTGTTGCTTGGCATTTTCTGTTCAGTTGTGACCTGTGTTGTTCTGCTGAGCATGGTGGGCATTCCAGTTCGGCACTGGAAAGTGTGGCCACGCTTGCCGGCTGCCCTCAGCACACCCTTAGGTGGTGTTGGTTGTTAATGCAAATGATGCGTTTGGCTGTATGTTTCAACGTACATGTGATAAATAAATCTGACTAATTCTGTGTTGTATGACTCTACAACCAGTGGCTAGTGTGCTACCACCAGCTAAGCAAAGGCTACAAAGCGAAGCTGAGTAGTGCTTTACTTTGACGAATTTGTTAAGAAGATTATTCTGAGACTGCTCACAGGAAGAAGTGCAGAGCCACTGAGGGAAAACCAGGCTTTCTAGTAAAGGATCAAACCCCATCGGAACTGGTCCCTCCTGCTATCAAGGCCTGGGCTTTCTGGCTCAGTGCTACACCCCAAACAGGTGAGCGACCAGTGCCAATGTGGGCACGGTGCAGGGTTAGGACGGACAGGGTCTGGGAAAAAACAGATCCCGGCATTCACTGGGTCACTCTCTTCTTTAACTTTCAAAGTCATAAAGGAAAGAAAATAGCTACTGCACACTAGCTGACTGTTCAGCTGCCATTTCAATGGGTCTGCCAGAAAATAAAAACCACAGCATCTGCAGTAAATTTCAGTAAAAACAGATGCAGACTGCCGTGTTCTCCTCTCTTCCCTCCTACAGGGGACAGCAGTTGGGAGCAGGATGTGCTTCTCGCTGGCATATGTTGTAAAATTGACAGTACCATGGGAAGATGGTGTCGAAGAAGCTTATGAGAGGAAAAAGACCAAGTACTCTGAACTGGCAACTGAAGCTGCCCAGAATGGCTGGAAGACCAAGATTTTCCCTGTAGAAGTGGGATGCAGGGGATTTGTGGCTACATCCACGACCAGTCTATTGAGGAATATGGGGGTGAGGGGTCACTCCCTCCAACAAGCAATCAAGTCCTTGTCAAGTGCAGCAGAAGAAAGCAGCAATTGGATTTGGATTAAAAGGAAAGACAACAACTGGGCTGCAAGATGAAGACAGGGGGATATGGAACTGAGGGGGTTGTATCTGGGACGCCAGGTAGCACCGTTGAGCCCTCTGGAGACGCCGTGGGCTTACCAACGAAACGTCAAAGAAGGAAGGTGCCCACCTGATGAGCCTGATGATGTACCTGCCCTCCCTCCTTGTCTGGGAGTTGTATGAAATGTATAGGAAACGGGGTAAATCAGGTGCTTGAGGAGTATAAGAAGTGCAAGAAAATACTTAAGAAAGAAATCAGGAGGGCTAAAAGAAGACATGAGGTTGCCTTGGCAGTCAAAGTGAAGGATAATCCAAAGAGCTTTTACAAGTATATTAAGAGCAAAAGGATTGTAAGGGATAAAATTGGTCCTCTTGAAGATCAGAGTGGTCGGCTTTGTGCGGAACCAAAGGAAATGGGGGAGATCTTAAATAGGTTTTTTGTGTCTGTATTTACTAAGGAAGCTGGCATGAAATCTATGGAATTGAGGGAATCAAGTAGTGAGACCATGGAAACTGTACAGATTGAAAAGGAGGAGGTGCTTGCTGTCTTGAGGAAAATTAAAGTGGATAAATCCCCGGGACCTGACAGAGTGTTCCCTCGGACCTTGAAGGAGACTAGTGTTGAAATTGCGAGGGCCCTAGCAGAAATATTTAAAATGTCGCTGTCTACGGGTGAAGTGCCAGAAGATTGGAGAGTGGCTCATGTTGTTCCATTGTTTAAAAAAGGATCGAAAAGTAATCCGGGAAATTATAGGCCGGTGAGTTTAACGTCAATAGTAGGTAAGTTATTGGAGGGAGTACTAAGAGACAGAATCTACAAGCATTTGGATAGACAGGGGCTTATTAGGGAGAGTCAACATGGCTTTGTGCTTGGTAGGTCATGTTTGACCAATTTGTTGGAGTTTTTCGAGGAGGTTACCAGGAAAATGGATGAAGGGAAGGCAGTGGATATTGTCTACATGGACTTCAGTAAGGCCTTTGACAAGGTCCTGCATGGGACGTTAGTTAGGAAAATTCAGTCGCTAGGTATGCATGGAGAGGTGGTAAATTGGATTAGACATTGGCTTGATGGAAGAAGCCAGAGAGTGGTGGTAGAGAATTGCTTCTCTGAGTGGAGGCCTGTGACTAGTGGTGTGCCACAGGGATCGGTGCTGGGTCCATTGTTATTTGTCATCTATATCAATGATCTGGATGATGATGTGGTAAATTGGATCAGCAAGTTTGCTGATGATACAAAGATTGGAGGTGTAGTAGACAGTGGGGAAGGTTTTCAGAGCCTGCAGAGGGACTTGGACCATCTGGAAAAATGGGCTGAAAAATGGCAGATGGAGTTTAATACTGACAAGTGTGAGGTATTGAACGTTGGAAGGACAAACCAACGTAGAACATACAGGGTTAATGGTAAGGCACTGAGGAGTGCAGTGGAACAGAGGGATCTGGGAATACAGATACAAAATTCCCTAAAAGTGTCGTCACAGGTAGATAGGGTCGTAAAGAGAACTTTTGGTACATTGGCCTTTATTAATCGAAGTATTGAGTATAAGAGCTGGAATGTTATGATGAGGCATTGGTGAGGTCAAATCTGGAGTATTGTGTTCAGTTTTGGTCACCAAATTACAGGAAGGATATAAATAAGGTTGAAAGAGTGCAGAGAAGGTTTACAAGGATGTTGCCGGGACTTGAGAAACTCAGTTACAGAGAAAGGTTGAATAGGTTAGGACTTTATTCCCTGGAGCGTAGAAGAATGAGGGGAGATTTGATACAGGTATATAAAATTATGATGGGTATAGATAGAGTGAATGCAAGCAGGCTTTTTCCACTGAGGCAAGGGGAGAAAAAAACCAGAGGACATGGGTTAAGGGTGAGGGGGGAAAAGTTTAAAGGGAACATTAGGGGGGGCTTCTTCACACAGAGAGTGGTGGGAGTATGGAATGAGCTGCCAGACAAGGTGGTAAATGCGGGTTCTTTTTTAACATTTAAGAATAAATTGGACAAATACATGGATGGGAGGTGTATGGAGGGATATGGTCCGTGTGCAGATCAGTGGGACTAGGCAGAAAATGGTTCGGCACAGCCAAGAAGGGCCAAAGGGCCTATTTCTGTGCTGTAGTTTCTATGGTTCTATGGTCACCACTCCAAACCCACTGCCAACATCGAGAGTGCCAACTTACCATAGGGATTGAAACATCAAGTCCTAGTAGCTCTACTATCCTGCCCAACCAAGGAAGTGAGTGCACCTTCCCTAATGCTTGCCTGCTGTGGACAGATGTTTCCCTGCATACTGAAGGCCCAGGGTGTGGCTGAACGCAATGACCCGACCAGGAATTGGCTGGCAGGTAGAGTAGCGGTTAGTGCAACTCTTCACAGCGCCAGCCAGTGACGGGTTTGATATCAATTTCCAGCACTCTCTTAAGGAGTTTGTACATTCTCCCTGTAACCACATGGGTTTCCTCCTGCTTCTGAAAGGCACACGGATGAGGGTTAGTAAGTTTTGGGCATGCTACGTTGGTGGCAAAAGCACGATGACACTTGGACTGTGCTGGCCGTTGATGCAAACCACTGTATGTTTTCTTGTATGTGTGACAAATAAAGCTAATCTTTATCTCTTTCATCTCATGCTGCCTGACCTGCTGAGTTCCTCCAGCACTTTGCGCGTGTGCTGCTCAAAATTTCCTGCGTCTGCCAAATCTGTTGTGTTCAGCTCTCAGATCCTGCTGTGTTCCCCCTCCTCCCACCCCCACCCGGCTGCTTCCAGCCCCCATTCCCTGTCTCTCTAATACTCAGCTGGATGGATTAAAAGGCTTCCTGGGCGATAGGTTACATCTCTTTATTCTCGGATAACGCGGGTTACAGAGGTTGAATTGTTTGCCTTGCAGCCACCAGCACCTCTAGGAAACACAGTAAGTAAGGATCACCACTGAAAAAATTAAAGATAAAAACCACTCTGGCTCACAGCAGACCTTTGCATACCTGCACCGGCTGTGGGCAACTATCACTAAACTGAGGTTATCAGGCATCTACTCTCAGGTTGGGGACCCTCTTCCTCATAAACCTGTGACTCTGATTTCCACAGAAGTTGGGTACAAACAAGTCGGGAATGGGACAGTTAACTCAAATTGGAAGATCATTTGCTCGAGGTGTTTCTCCCTCCGCAGATAGTGAGAGAACTAATGGGTATTTCCAACGTTCCTCGCGTTTGACTCCCAACACACCAAGAAATCCTTGCATTTTCAAGGCTGTGGTGACTAGTCACAGAGTTCCCCTTGACCTGGAGAGAGGAAGCTTGTATCGGGAATTCAAGTACTGAAGGCGGGCCAGGGCAGTGTTGGTGCCCAGTTGGTGTGACCATATAGCGACTCTGCAAAGACTCTCACAGGGAAGCAGCTGAAAGAGATGAATGCTGGCCAGGGTGCAGTAACTGGTGCCAGGGACACAGAGTCTGAGCTCCTCTCTGCTGCTGTGGAGATGGGGGTGGATCTGGAAGAGTTCCCAACGAAACAGCCAGCAGTCACAGGCACCACAGGAAGTCAGTCCTCATTGTTCATTTCACAAGTAATCCACTGGGAGAAAGGAGAGGAAATGGAGAGATCAGTGCATTGGGAGCGGGTAGGTGGAAAGCCGGAGTCTCTTTCAGGATATGGAGGAGAATTCTTTCAGCAAGGTTTCCTGGCTCAGAGTGTTCACAGCAAGATTCTTCCTCACATTAAGACTGATGGAGCGGACCTGCAAGAACAGAGAATCAGGTCAGGAGACACAAGGCATAGATGCCAAAATCTGTAGCAACTATCTGCTGAGGAAACCCTTTCACAGTCTTGACTAAAATGTTGATGATTCCTTCCCCACCCACCTTCTGCAATCACAGGTATTGCCCAACCCACAGAGATCCGCTAGCAGACTGTTTGTTACTAGACTGTCAGCTCAGACTGGAGGGTGAGACTGGGGAATCAGTCTTGGGAAATAAAGAAATAATAGGCCAAAAATAATAAGCACAAGGGATTCTGCAGATGCTGCAAATCCAGAGGAACACAGAAAATGCTGGAGGAACTCAGCAGATCAGGCAGCATTTACGGAGGGCAATAAACAGTCGACTTTTCGGGCTGAGTCCTGATGAAGGGTCTTGGACTGAAACGTTGACTGTTTATTCCTCTCTACAGTAGCTGCCTGGCCTGCTGAGTTCCTCCAGCATTTTGTGTGTGTTGTGAAAGCAGAAAATAGATTGAATTCATTGTCACATCAGGAAACACTAAAAGCGCCCGTCTTTGATAATACATTTACTTTGTACTTTCAACACCATCTATCTTTGATAATAAATTTACTTTGTACTTTTAATGCTAGAAACTGTGGGGCATAAGTGGGGAACTTAAACATTGCTTGGGAGAAAGTAAGAGGCAAATTGATAGGGCCAATAGGACATGGAACATGGTGAACAAGCACAACTATGAAGCTAAAGTCAAATCAGGTCCACCACAATGGATCATATGACCAGCTCTTGCTCCCATTTCTCATCGGAATATGGTCAACAATATAGAAGCTTTAGATAGGTTGAGCGAGCTAGTGCGTTTCTCTTTGGAGAGAAGGACGATGAGAGGTGCTTGATAGAGGTGTACAAGAAGAAGCAATTCTGATTGAGGTGAGAGATGGAATCGGATGCACATCTACTCTGGCAGGGTTTACAGGTCATTACATCCTATAAAGTGAAACCTAACATCATGAATGTCAGTGATGTTTCACTCCCAGACGAGCTCAATGCTTTTTATGCACACTTTCAATGGGAGAATAAAACTACATCTGCAGATCTTTGCGTCGTCCAGTGACCCATGATCTCTGTCTCGGAGGCAACACGGGAACATCTTTCAAAACAGGGAACCCTAACAAGGCGTCATTCCCTAATCTTGGACCTGGCAGGACTCCAGAAACCTGTGCCAACCAAATGGCAGGAGTGTTCAAAGACATCTTTAATCTCTTACTGCTACAGTCGGAGGTTCCCACCTACTTCAAAAGGGCGACAATCATACCAGTGCCCAAGAAAAGCAGGGTGAATCACCCCAATGACTATTGCCCAGTGGCATTCACACCTAACGTGACGAAGTGCCCAGAAAGGTTGGTCATGGCTAGATTCAACTCCTGCCTAAACAAGGAGCTGGACCCACTGCAATTTGCTTATTGCAACAACAGATTTACAGTGGATGCAATCTCACTGGCTCTCCACTTGGCCTTAGTTCACCTGGACAATAGTAATACTTACTTCAGACTGCTGTTTATTGACTATAGCTCAGCGTTCAACACAATCACACCCTCAGTTCTAATCAATAAGCTATAAGACCTGGGCCTCTGTAACTCCCTCTGCAAGTGGGTCCTTCACCTCCACACTGAGAGACCACAGACCCTGCGGATCTGAAATACATCCTCCGCTCCCATGATTGTGTGGCCAAGCACAGCTCAAACAGCATCTATAAATTTGCCAACAACACAACTATTGTTGGCAGAATTTCAGATGGTGACGAGGAGGCGTACAGGAGTGAGACAGATCAGCTGGTTGAGTGGTGTCACAGTAACAACCTTGCACAGTATCAATAAGATTAAAGAATTGATTGTGGACTTCAGGAAGGGAAAGTTGAGGGAACACACACCAGTCCTCATCGAGGGATCAGAAGTGGAAAGGGTGAGCAGTTTCAAGTCCCTGGGTGTCAACATCTCTGAGAATCTATCCTGGGCCCAACGTATTGATGCGATTACAAAGAAGTCATGACAGTGGCTATATTTCATTAGGAGTTTGAGAACTGGTATGTCACCAAAGGCACTTGCAAATATCTACAGAAACACGGAGAGCACTCTAACTAGTTGCATCACCATCTGGTACGGAGGGGACTCTGCACAGGAACGAAAAGAGGTACAGAAGGTTGTAAACTCAGCCAGCTCTATTATGGACACTAGCCTCCCAGCATCCAGGGCACCTTCAAACAGTGATGCCTCAAAAAGGTGGCATCTATCTTTAAGGACCCCTATTGCCCAGGACATGTCCTCTTCTCACTGCTACCAAAGAGGAGGTACAGAAGCCTTAGGACACACACTCATTGTTTCAGGAACAGCTTCTTCCCCTCCACCAACAAATTTCTGAATGGACGTTGAACCTCTGAACTCTTCCTCAGCTTTTTTCCCTCTTTTTGCACTACTAATTTATTTTTATTGTGACGAGAATACACATAGATTAAGATGTTAACTGTCCTGTGCTGGCACCAGTGGGATCAGCAGTTGATCTGCCACCTGTCTTCAGGAGAAAGAGAGATAAGGAAAACAATGGAGCAGCATTTGGAGATGTTAATGAAGGGACGGGAGAGTTTAACGGAAGGAGAGCTGTCAAGATCGGCTCCTCTTTGAACCCTGAACCGTTTGAAGTGATGGACAGGCGATACCCCAGCAGGGGGATAAAAAGGGACAGGTTCGCTAAGGCAAGACACACACGACACCCCGAGGTAACGAGACCCTGGAAGTAGTGCGTCTCCCACAAGTCGGTGGGAAGTTTTGGAAGGCTGGTCGCGGGACCAAGCCATAGACGCACAGGGTGGAAAGGCACGATCAGCGGGAACCTGGTGTGTGTCCGCCCTTGCCTGGGTGCCAGGTTCACCGCAGAGAAACGATCGTATCTGGGAGCGGAGGGGTCACGGTCGGTGACCTCAGATGACATCACAAAGGGCTCGCCCGAAAGCTGACTGCGAAGGTCTGTGTGGAAGCCGTTTGAATATTCATTCGTTTTGCTCTCTCTCTCCTTCCCCCACACTGTCCATCTCCCGCGGCAGCGATTACTGCGAACTGAACTGAACTAAATTGAACTGAACTTTGCGTCACTTTGAAAGTGGTCATTTATCCCTAGACAACGATAGAGCTTGATTGGTCCTGTTATCTTAATTCTGTGTACATGTGTGTTTATCATTGCTGAACTGTTGCATTTATTATCCTTTTGATTAGAGTACTGTGTTGCTTGTTTCTTTAATAAAACTTTCTTAGTTCTAGTACTCCAGACTCCAACTGAGTGATCCATTTCTGCTGGTTTGGCAACCCAGTTACGGGGTACGTAACATTATATATACTTATTGTAATTTATAGTTTTTATTACTATATATAGCAGTGTACTGCTGTGGCAACACAATAAATTTCATGCCATATGTTGGTGATCATGACACTGGCAAAGATAGAGACTTTTTCCCAGGGTGGAAATGGCTAATACAAGAGGGCATAATTTTAAGGTGCTGGGAGGAAAGTGTAGAGGGGATATCAGAGGTAGGTTGGTTTTTTCACAGAGAGTGGTAGGTATGTGGAACGCACTGCCAGGGGCGGTAGTAGATATATTAGAGGCATTTAAGAGACTCAAAGATAGACACGTGGATGAAAGAAAAACGTAGGGTTTTGGGGGAGGGCAGCGTTAGACTGATCTTGGGGTAGGTTAAATGTCAGTACAATGTCGTGGACTGAAGGCCCTGTACTGTTCAATGTTCTAACGTGTTGAGGGAGGTTACAGTCCCTTCTCCTCAGATACAGCTCAGCAACCTCCGTGCCTCTGAATCAAAAGGCCTAATCCAGAAAGCTGAGCAGAAACATGGAGGCCTACACTCCGGTGCAGGACTTGGCTGAGGCTGCAATGCTGGGGAGCCACCTTTTATATACATTTCCATCTGTTCCCCCCAATGGATGGGAAGTATAGGACATAGAACAGTACAGGCCCTTCAGCCCACAATGTTGTACCAACCTTATAACCTACTTTAAGATCAATCTAACCCTTTCCTCCTACATACAGTGGTGCTGGAAAGTTTGCGAACCCTGCAGAAATTTCTCTATTTCTGCATAAATATGACTTAAAATGTGATCAGATCTTCACATAAGTCAAAAAACTAGATAAATAAATAACACAAAAAATATACTTGTTCATTTAATTATTGAGGGAAATGATCCAATATTACATGTATTTGTGGAAAAAGTATGTGAACCTTTACTTTCAGTAACTGGTGTGACCCCTTGTACAGCAATAAGTTCAACCAAATGTCTCCCATAACTGTTGATCAGTCTTACACATCAGCCTGGAGAAACTTTAGGCCATTCCTCCTTACAAAACTGCTTCACCTCTGGGATGTTGGTGGGCTTCCTTGCATGGACTGCTTGCTTCAGGTCCTTCCACAATATTACCAGAGGATTATGGTCAGGACTTTGACTCGACTATTCCAAAACATGAATTTTCTTCTTTTTAAACCATTCCGTTTTCGATTTAGTCTTGTTTTTCGGATCAGCCTTGTTGCATTATCCAAGTTCTATTAAGCTTCAGGTGATGGACTGCTACTTTGGCATTCTCCTGTAAAATGTCTTGGTACAAGTTTTAACTCATTGTTCTCTCAACGATTGCAAGCTGTCCTTCCACCATGTTTCACAGTTGGGATGAGGTTTTGGTGTTGGTGTGCAGTGCCCTTTTTCCTCCAACATAGTAATATGCATTACTGCCAAAAAGTTCAACTTTTGTCTCATCTGTCCACAGAACATTGTCCCAGAAGCATTGTAGAACATCCAAGTGGTCTTTTGCAAACCTGAGACAAGCAGCAATGCTCTTTTAGGAGAGCGGTGGTTTCCTCTGTGGTGCCCTTCCATGAATACTATTGTTGTTCAGTGTTTTTCTTACAGTGGACACATGCACTTTAGCAAGTTCTAGAGATTTCTGCAGGTCTTTTGCTGTTACCCTTGGGTTCTTTTACACCTCCTTCAGCATTGCATTGTGCTTTTGGTGTGATCTTTTCAGGATGCCCATTCCTAGGGAGAGTGGTAAAAGTACTGAGTTTCCTCCACTTGTAGACAATTTCTCTTACTGTGGACTGATGAACACTCAGGTCTTTAGAAATGCTTTTGTAGCCTTTTCCTGCTTCATGCACCTCTACAATTCTTCTTCTAAGTTGTTTTGATCAAGGCATGGTACATATAAACAGATTTTTCTTGAGAAGAGTAGGCTCTGTCAGTAACCTGACTTTGTGTAACACACACATAAAATGCTGGTGGACGCAGCAGGCCAGGCAGCATCTCTAGGAAGAGGTACAGTCGACGTTTCGGGCCGAGGCCCTTCATCAGGACTAACTGAAAGAAGAGATAGTAAGAGATTTGAAAGTGGGAGGGGAGGGGGACATCCAAAATGATAGGAGAGGACAGGAGGGGGAGGGATGGAGCCGAGAGCTGGAAAGTTGATTGGCAAAAGGGAAACGAGGCTGGAGAAGGGAGAGGATCATGGGACGGGAGGCCCAGGGAGAAAGAAAGGGGGAGGGAAGCTCAGAGGATGAGCAAGGAGTATAGTGAGAGGGACAGAGGGAGAAAAAAGAGAGAAAAAGTATTTTTTTAAATATAAAAACTTTGTGTGTCTTTTTTATAGGCAGGGCACCTCAACAACCCTCACCTCCAATCTCATCTCATTGACTGGAACACCTGACTGCAAATAACTTTTGTATGAGGCATTACCCCAGAGGGTCACTTCTTCCAACAAATACATGTAATATTGGATCATTTTACTCAATAAATAAATGAACAAGTACAATGTTTTTATGCTATTTATTTAATTGGGTTCCCTTTATCTGGTTTTAGGACTTACATGAAGATCTGATCACATTTTAGGTCATATTTATGCAGAAATAAGAGGGTTCACAAACTTTCTAGCACCACTGTAGCTCTATAGAACATAGAACTAGCATAGAACTTGTATCATGGGATTGCTTCAATTAAGAATAAGGTGGTTCCTGGACTTCTCCCCTCAACTAACATTATTAACACTGATCACTCAGTCATCATCGAGTTGCTTATCAAGTACAATTGATCTATATTGAAGCTTCTGTCAATACTTCTCTACTTCTTTAGCTTGAGAGCTTCTGATATCTGGAAAGGGACTACAAGCTCGCCGCAGACTGGAAGCCAGGGGCCAAAGGTGGTTTGGCCTGGGCCTAGTGGACTGTGTGTGTGGCTGGTTGGGAGGGAGGAAAGGGACTTCTCTTGCTGTTGCATTTTTTTTTTATTGCTGTGTTCTGCGTTGTTCTGCTGAATATCGTGGGCATTCTATGGTGGTGCTGGAATGTGTAACAATACTTGCAGACCACCCCCAGCATATCCTTGGGTTGTGTTGGTTATTAAGGCAAATGGCAAATTTCACTGCATGTTTCATGTACATATTCAGAAATAAACCTGAATCTCAGACAAGCAAGGTGTTTCCGCTCTGCCCTGGCAGCTCCTAGTGGGTTCCTCACTTACCAACTCCTTGAAGAAGGCTGCTTCTTTGGGCTGCTCCGAATATCGCTCGTACTGGTCCAAGCCGTCCTGCAGCTTCAGTGTCAGTGTGTCATAGTTAGAGCGCACCACCTCCAGCACCTGGAGAGAAGGACACACACATTACACACAGACCTAAGCAAGGCATGGAGGAGACAGAAGCAAGGTTAATATGGTTGCATTTTGAGAAGATAGAACATAAGGAGCAGGAATCGACCATCTGGCCCACCGAGTCTTCTTCACCCTTCTATAATATCAGGATCTGGACGTGGACTGAGCTCCATCCATCTGCCTTTTTCCCATAACCCTTACTACCCCTGTTATGCAAAACCCTAACTGTGTTTTAAATATATTTAATGACACAGTCTCTATTACTTCACTGGACAGAGAATTCCGCAGATTCACAACTCACTGGGAAAAGCAGTTCCCATTCATCTCCAGCCTAAACCTATTTCCCTTGAATCTTGAGACTAGATTTAGTCTCACTTACCAGTGTAAACAACTTCCCTGCCTCTATCTTCCCTCAACCTCGCATCTCTGGAATCAACCTGGTAAACGTCCTCTGCACCATGTCCAAAGCCAGTATATCCTTCCTCAAGTAAGGAGGCCAGAAGTGCATGCAGTGTTCCAGCTGCAGCCCCACCAATACCCCTTCACAACTGCAGGATAACCTTCCTGCTCTTACATTCAAATCTTGCAGCAACGATTGCCAACATTTCATTTGTCTTCTTTATAACCCACTGCACACGAACAAACCATGCACACGCACTCTGTACAGCAGCATGCTGTGTCCTGTCACCATTTTAACAGTAAAACACATTAATAAATAATAATTAAATAGATTTTCCTTCCAAAGTGGATGACCTCACATTTACCAACACTGTACTCTGTCTAACCCTTGCCAACTCAAAGTTCAAAGTTCAAGGTAAGTTTACCATCGAAGTATAGCTACGTCCTCGAGTTATACAACTCTGAGAGCCATTTTCTTGTGGGCATACTCAGTAAATCCAAGAACCATAATAGAATCAATGCAAGACTGCACCCAACAGGACAGACAAACAACCAATGTGCAAAAGACAACAAACTATACAAATACACAGTCAGCAACCAAATAAACAAGCAAGCAAGCAAGCAATAACTATCGCGGACATGACATGAAGAGTCCTTGAAAGTGAGACCATAGGTTGTGGGAAGAGTTCAGTGATGGGGTGAGTGAAGATGAGTGAAGTTAACCCCCTTTGGTTCAGGAGCCTGATGGTTGAGGGATAATAACTGTTTCTGGACCTGGTTGTGTGAGTCCTGAGGCTCCTGATGGCAGCAATGAGAAGAGAGCATGGCCTGGGTGGTGGGAGCCCCGAATGATGGATGCTGCTTTCCTGTGACAGTGCACCATATAGATATGCTCAACGGTGGGAGGGTATTACCCACGATGGACTGGACTGCATCCACTACTTTTTGTAGCATTTTCCATTCAAGGGCATTGGGGTTTCCATACCAGACTGTGATGCTCTATACTCTTCATCACACATCTATAGAAGTTTGTCAAAGTATTAGATTGTCCTACCGAATCTTCCCAAACTCCTAAGGAAGTAGAGATGCTACCATGCTTACTTCGTAATTGCACATTTGTGCTGGTCCAGGACAGGAGCTCTGAAATGAAACCACTTAACCTATCTATATCTCTCTGCAGACTCCCTGCATCCTCTGCACAATTTGTTTTTCTGCTCTATTTAGTGTCATCAATAAACTTAGATACGCTACACTTGGTCCACTCTTCCAAATTGTTAATTTGTTTAATGATTTTGATTTTTATGATGTATGTTCAAATTGCAATATGGAAATAGGCCATTTGAAACAACATATCCAAGCTAGTGAAGCAATCCATCAGCTGGAGGAACTCAGTGAACTGAGCAGCATCTGTGGGAGGAAAGGAATTGTTGATGCTTTCGGTTGAAATCTTGCAGCAGGATTGAAAGTGGAGAGGGGAGATGGCTGGTATAAAGAGAAGGGGGAATGGTGATATAGGAGGTGATAGATGGACTGAGGAGGGAGAAAGACGACAGACATGTTGAGCCAGGTAGGGAGGGGTGGCAGAGGAACATAGAATAGTAAGCCACAGTAGAGGCTCTTCAGCCCACAATGCCTTTTAACCCTCTCTAAGATCAATCCAAATCTTCCCTCCTACATAGCCCTCCATTTTTTTTCCATCTATGTGCCTATCTATGAGTCTCTTAAATGTCCCTAATGTATCTGTCTCTACCACCACCTCCAGCAGTCTGTTCCAGGCACCCGCCACTCTGTGTAAAAAATAACTTGTCTTTGATATCTTCCCTAAACTTTCCTCCTCTGCAGGGTGTATGGGGTGTCAGGGAGGGGTAGCACCTCTGGTGGGGAACATGTCGCGTCCTTTTCAAGGTGGTTTGTCCACCTTTGGTCCCCACCTGGCACTCAGCTCTCACCTGTGGCTCCCCGTAGCTGTTTGCATGCGACAGCGGCCACACCCTGGGCAACGGCTGCGACAAGCCGGCTAAACCAGGTGAGGGTAGCCGACGGGTCTCAAACCCTCGGTGAGATAGGGAGTTGTCTATCCCAGCATGTGAAGACAGACTCCGGCGGATTGAGCGGACGAGACCAATGGAAGGTCCAACGGTCAAGAAGGCGGTCTCTGCAAGCGTCGTGGAACGTGTAGAGCAGGACAAGACACGGAAGACGTCCTGGTCATCCACTGCGCCTAGTCCCATCTCCAGCTGTCTCAATTCTGTCTTGCCACTGGATCCAGATGGGAATTGGGAAGAGAGAGTGAGGCTGACGCTGCGCAACTCTCCCTCACTTAAATCCAAGTCACACGCTAGTCTCGACACCATCACAATGGTGTTGAGGTCCTCATCGACGTACGATGGACGAACAACAAACTTTCCTCCATTCACCTTAAAATGATATCCTTCAGTATTTGCCATTACCACTATGACTTCTATCATCTCATGCACCTACATCAAGTCATCTCTGATCCCCCTTCACTCCAAAGAGCAATGCCTTAATTCACTCAGCCTATGCTCACAGGAAATGCTCTCTAATCCAGGCAGAATCCTGCTAAATCTCTCCTGCACCTGAAGGTTCCACATCCTTCATATATTGATGGGACAGAAATGAACATGATAATAGAGCTGGGAGACAGTGCCCTGTGGATGATAGGCAGACAAATAGATTGATAAAGAGAGAGAAAATGAGTTAGTGTGGGAGTGAGGAAGGGGAGGATGCAGGGGGCTCAAAAGGATAAGGGGGGAGAGAGTGGGTGAAGGGGAAAGGGAGTGAGGGCAAGGGTGAGAGAGAGAGGGCGAGGGAGAGAGAGAGGGAGAAGGGGAAGGAAGAGTGGGTAGAGGGTAGAGGGGAGAGGAAATATTTTGGAAGACAATTGGGGTGAGATTGGGGGGAGGGAATTGTAAAGATTAGAGATAGTTGTGGAAGGAAATAAGCAGGAAGGTATGCCAACTTGAAACATCAATAATTCCTCCCCTCCCCCAGCTGCATGATCTGCTGAGTTTCTCCAGTAGACTGTCCAGCCTCAAGCATCTGCAGTCTCTTGTATCTCCATGTCCAGCCAGTGACTGAGCCTATCAACTCTCCCATTTCGTGCACCCTTCAATCCTTGATCATTAGAGCTTGCATGATTTCCCCTTAAGCACATGCCTTTCAAAATTGGTCCAGGTTAAACAAACCAACTGGTGGCTTAACAGACATCTTCACTTCCTTTGGAGGTTAAGGAAATTTTGCTTGTGACTGAACACTCGAACAAACTTCTACAGATGTACTGTTGAAAATCTCCTGACTAATTGTATCATAGTCTGGTATGGCGACTCGGATGGACAGAGTTGCAAAGAGTAATGGACCCAGCCTAATACACCATGGGTACTGTATATCCCACCCCTCCACTGGTAGTGTCGACAGGAAGCAATGCCTCAGGAAGGCAACATCCATCACCAAATATCCCCACTATCTGGACCATGCCGTCTTTCTGCAGCTCCCATCAGATAGGAGGTACCGAAGCCTGAAGCCTCACACCACTTATTTGGTTCCTGAGCCAACTGGCAAAACCATAACCACAACAGTTTAGCACCGTGACCACCTTGCATTAAAATAGATTTTGTATTTTTGTTCTAATTGTGTTATTTCCAATAAAAATAGTGTATAATTTGTTTATTTTTTGTGAATGCTGCTGATGTGTCTGTGATGTTGCTACAAGCAAGTTTTTCATTCCACCTGAGTAGACATGTACTTGTGCGAATGACCATAAAACTGCCCTTTGACTTAGCTAGCTAACCGAGTAAAGTTATAAAACCAGAAACAAAATTATAATCTCTCCAAAGTGCAAGACAGAAGATGGGAGATAGCTTGGGATAAAGTTGCTGGGTGCATTCAATGTTTGTACACAAATTCCTTTTGGGGAGAAATGAGTGAACCTGGGGTCCACGAACCCCTTGCTTAATGGCGTCGGTCCACGGCATCGAAAAAGGTTGGGAACCCCCGTGTATAGGGCAATGCAGATGGTTGAGAGGAAGATTGAGGGATATGATTCAAACACAGAGGAGTGGGGGCTGTGAGGTTAATGGCGTCAGTCCACGGCATCGAAAAAGGTTGGGAAACCCCGTGTATAGGGCAACGCAGATGGTTGAGGGGAAGACTGAGGGATATGATTCAAACACAGAGAAGTGGGAGCTGGGAGCTGTGAGCTTGAGAAGGATGAGCCTCGTTGTAGGTTGGAAAAAGAAGTGGGAGCAAGTTCATGGAGGAAAGATCAACGGCAGACCCGAATAATATAAAACAAAAATGGAAATTCTAGAAACACTCTGCATAAAAGGCAGCGTCCATGGAGAGAGAAAAAGAGAGACATTTCAGATCTGAGAACCTTTATTAAAACCAAACAATATATAATCCTCCACTGAATATCCCACTTTATTCCAAGTTTATTACAACTATAAGGCTAAGTTTTTGCTTTGTTTTTATTTAGAGATGCAGCACAAAAACAGGTCCTTCTGGCCCGAAGAGTCTGTGCTGCCCAATTACACCCATATGACCAATTAACCTGTACATCTTTGAATATGGGAATGCACTCAGAGGAAACCCGCCCAGTCACAGGGAGAACGTACAAATTCCTTACAGGTAGCTGGGGGCTGTAGCAGTGTCATGCTAGCCACTAAAGTAGTATGCCATACCACTTTATTACAAGTATGGTGCCTGCAATGTGAGTTCTGAAAGGGGTATGAATTGCGTTAAGAGTCTTGTATCACATACTACAGGAACACAAGAACCGTTAAGAATTATGACATATCCCAAATAAAAGCACAGAAGATTTTCATCAGGCCATATTTTTATGCTTTAAATCTACACTGTGGAGCAGTTTATTTTTGTAACGTCCCTTCTCCTCTGTGACATCACTCATCAAGACCCCCTTCAGATATCTCCCCTGTGACATCATCACCACCCCAGACCAGGATGTCATCACACATGGCAATTAACAACTTGGGGATGGTCAATAAGTGAAAATTATATCCTGCGAACTACTCAAAGGTACAAACAAAGAGTTTTAAAGAATTAAGCAAAATAGTGATAAAATTGGAATCTCAAAGAAGAGAAATTATGACAAAATGGATCAAGACAGGATGCTGAATAAATCCAAGAACTTATGCTGGAATGAGATGGGATTGAGTGATATGGTGACCTGGGACCGAGCTCTGAAGGAAGAGCAAAGTTGCTGGACTTCATAGCAGCTTACAATCCTGAATGCTCTTAAGCTGCCTTACGATAGGGGTGGGAGCAGCAAAATCGAGGCTTATGTAGCACCAGAACAGGACCTAGGTAGTACTGCGTCACGGAAGGTGCACCTCATCAGATAACACATTTAACTGAGTCCCCATCTTTTCTCAGATCTTTTTTAATGCAGAGGCTTCTTCTAGCTAACATCATCAAGGTGACCACTGGTCATTGTTACTTGTCTGTTAGTGGGAGCCACAAGGGTAATGCTGCATTTCCGACACAGCACCCGCGGAATGTTCTACAGAAATTCATTTTTTTTTAAACACAAGGAAAGAATCAATAATAATTGCATGCACACATATCAAGAAAGCCTGTCAGGTCCCATTATTTTTCATTAACTCAGCTCCAATGTCTTATAGACTTAGTATTGTTACGAGAATACACATAAAATTAAGATGTTTGCTGGCCTGGGCTAGCATCAGTGGCATCAGCAGTTGGTCTGCCACCTGCCCTCAGGGGAAGGAGAGATAAGGAACAATGGAGCAGCGTCTGGAGATGTGTAATGAAGGGATGTGGGAGGAAGAGCTGTCTGGAGCGGCTCCCCCCTTTGAGCCCTGGACTGTTTGGGGTGGTGGGCGGGCGATACCCCAGCAGGGGGATGGAAAGGGACGGGTTCGCTGGGACAGACACACACGCCACCCGAGGTAACGAGACCCTGGAAGCGGTGCGCCTCTCACGAGTGGTGAGAAGAACCGGACAACGCACAGGGTGGAAAGGTACGATCAGCGGGAACCCGGTGTGTGTCCGCCCTTGCCTGGGTGCCGGGTTCACTGCAGAGGATCGACCGCATCTGGAGGAGGGGTCACAGTCGGTGACCTCAGGTGACATCACCAAGGACCCGCCCAAATGCTGTTTGTGAGCCATCTCGCTGGTCTGTGAGTGAAGCTGTGCTGAATGATGAGTTGTTCCTATTCTATGTCTCTCTTCCCCACCTTGTCCATCGCCATGACAACGATTACTGCGAACTGAACTACTAAACTGGACTGAACTTTGAGTCATTTTGAAATTGGTCATTTACCCCTAGACAACGATAGAGCTTGATTGATGCTGTTATCTTAATTCTGTGCACATGTGCGTTTATCATCGCTGAACTGTTGCATTTATTATCCTTTCGATTAATGTGTTGCTTGTTTCTTTAATAAAACTTTCTTAGTTCTAGTACTCCAGACTCCAACTGAGTGATCCATTTCTGCTGGTTTGGCAACCCAGTTACGGGGTACGTAACATAAGTGGGGTTCTCGTCCGCGATTTTGAACGCTAAATTTGGGACGGAGTAAATTGATTGGGTTAAAATTCCCGAAAGAAAGAAAAGACAAACAGCAGAAATGGAGGTTGAGGAATTTATAAAGGCGCCGACCTTGGAGGCATTAGAGGATGCCAGGAAATCGGAATTGATAGCTGTGGCAAAACGGGTGAATCTTGCTAAGGTGAAGTCGACAATGAGGAGAGAGGAGATACACAGAGCTATTGTAGAGCACTATGTATCTAAAGGTGTGTTTCCCCAAGGTGAGCTGGGGGAGGTGTCTATTGAAAAACCTGCTGGAGACGCGGTACAGGTACAGCTTGAAAAACTGAGACTCGAGTACGAGTTCCGGGTACGGCAGTTAGAAAGGCAGGAGAAAGAGAGAGAGTTAGAAAGGCAGGAGAAAGAGAGAGAGTTAGAAAGGCGGGAGAGAGAGAAAGAGGTAGAAAGGCAAGAGAGAGAAAGACAGTTGGAGAGAGAAGAGAGAGAGAGGGACAGACAGTTGGAGAGAGAAGAGAGAGAGAGGGACAGACAGTTGGAGAGAGAGGAGAAACAGAGGGAAAGGGAATTTGAGCTGGAGAAGTTAAAGATAAGGGCCGAGCAGGGGCTCGTGCCGAACCAAGGTGGAGGGTTCCGGGCGACCCAGGAGGTTAGGCTGGTTCCCCCATTTGACGATACCGATGTGGATCGGTACTTTCTCCACTTCGAAAAAGTAGCTATAAGTCAGGAATGGCCGAGGGATAAGTGGGTTGTCTTACTTCAGAGTGTACTGAAAGGGAAGGCCCAACAAGCTTACTCCGCCTTATCCACGGAAGATGCCCAGAAGTATGAGGTGGTGAAGGAGGCCATCCTCAGGATTTATGAGTTGGTCCCGGAGGCATACCGGCAGAGGCTCCGGAATGCGAGGAAGCGGTGGGACCGCACGTATTTGGAGTTTGCTCGTGAGATGCAAACATATTGTGAGCGTTGGTGCGCCTCGAAAGGGGTAGAGGGGGATTATGACAGACTGCTGCAACTGGTTCTGATTGAGCAGTTTAAAGGTTGTGTCCCTGAGGGTATGAGACCCTACCTCGATGAGAAAGAGGCAGCCACGTTAGCCGCAACTGCTAAGTTAGCGGATGAGTATGCGTTGACGCATAAAATGAAGTTTGCCCCGAGTAAAGGCTACCAGAAGGGTAGTCAGGACGGCGGGGAGAGTCCGCCGGAAAAGTCAGAAAGTAAGCCGGGGACTAGTGAAAAGGATAAGGTAGACCGGGAGCAGCCTGGTAGGAAGTCTCCTGGGGTCGTCTGTTATAATTGTGGGAAAGTCGGACACTTTGCGTCCAGGTGCTTTGCCCCAAGGAAGGAGACGGGGAAAGGAAAAGCGGAAATTTTGAATGGCTGTATTGAGCTGTTAAGCGAACCGCTAGGGAAGGACAGGTCTGAAAAAGTCCAGGAAGGGCGCGAGAGGTTTATCTCGGCCGGACTGGTGTCAGTGAAAAAGAGGTTAAAACCAGTTCCAGTGCGGATCTGGAGAGACACGGGAGCGTGTCAGTCACTAATACTGAAGAGTGTATTAGAGTTTAGCTCAGAGACCCAGACTGGGGAGGTAGAGGTCAAAGGTGTTGGGGAAGGGACAGAGTCAGTCCCTTTGCACCAGATACATTTACAGAGCAACCTGGTCTCTGGACTAGTCACGATCGGGGTGAGGTCCGAATTACCGATGAAAGACGTGGAAGTCTTGCTCGGTAATGACATCGCCGGAGGAATCGTGTTCCCAGTCGTGAGATTGACGGGTCAGCCTGCCAGCATGGAGGCCCCGCCCGCGATGGTGAATTTGGCTGAAACATTTCTGCCAACCTTGTATGAGACAGGGTGTAGTGAGATAAGAGGTAGTGAGGGAGCTGGGACGGACGTAGCAGTAGCCAGGAAAGAATTTGTGCAGACGCAGGAGCGAGACGAGGGGCTGATGGTTTTGGCCGAGACAGCTCTCTCTGACACAGCCTTGACAAGGGAACTAGTAGGCTATTGTGCGGATGAGGAAGTGCTAAGGAAGAAAGGGAAATCAAGTACAGCATCCGCAGATGAGGAGTGGGGGGTGGTGCAAAAGAGTTATGGGGATGAGGTTTTTAACATGGCCCACGAGGTACCCCCCGGTGGACATTTTGCGGTGCTGGAGGAAACAGTTGGTGGAATCATGAAAGAGAGTTACCGGCTGCCCAGGGGGAAAAATGTTATTGATCATGACCGACGCGAACTGAGACGGTCACCGGATTTTGATATGCTAACAAACCTAGTCGGTGTTAGCGTGGAAATCAATGAAGCTAGGGGCCCCTTGATAAGAGGAAAAAACCATTTTGAAAAGATTAGGATGGGATCGGTCAGATGGGAGAAGGCTATTGTTTTGGCCAGGTCTACTGATAAGGTCTCTCCCTTAATCCCCGAAGGAGTAATTAAACGACTCGCACCCATGTGTTTGATTGTCCCGAGGAAATGCAAAGAACTGGGACGTTGGGTTATGTCGGTTACAATAGGGCGGCCAAGTAAACAACACCCATATTTTTTGAGTAATTCAGTGACTAAAGGGCTGATGAACACAGAGGTGTGTATTGGCAATTTAACACGGCTGTCTGAAGCCAGCTTGATAGTGAACCTTGGAAAAAATGAATTCGGCCACGCGAATGTCACTTACCTGGGAATTGTGGTGACACAGGGGCAGCTGGCAGTGATGCAAGCTACAGTGCAGGCTATCGCTGACCTCCCAACCCCGACAGACAAGAGGGCCCTCAGAAGGCTTTTGGAGATGGTGGGGTACTGCAGGAAGTTTTGCAATAACTCTGCGGTCAATACCCGTCCCCCTCCTACTAAGCCCTTGCGAGGGAAAATTGAGTCGGAATGGGACGACCCTTGTTGTTGTGGTCCGGGACAAAACCAAATGAGAGGTTACATTGGTCGCAATTCATCAGTGTTTTTGGCCACTATGAAGTTTGCTGAGTTGGAGCCTGGTCTAAGGGATTATTAATAACACGTGTAAAAGGAACAGAAAATGTGATGACTGTCTGTCAAGGTGTTGACAATTTCAAATTCTCTGTATTAGCTAAATAACTGTTAAAGATGTATATTGTGTATGTATCAGATAATGTAGTCATGTTTGTAATTTTTACCTCCCGGTAAAAATCCTTAAAGGGGGGAAGTGTTACGAGAATACACATAAAATTAAGATGTTTGCTGGCCTGGGCTAGCATCAGTGGCATCAGCAGTTGGTCTGCCACCTGCCCTCAGGGGAAGGAGAGATAAGGAACAATGGAGCAGCGTCTGGAGATGTGTAATGAAGGGATGTGGGAGGAAGAGCTGTCTGGAGCGGCTCCCCCCTTTGAGCCCTGGACTGTTTGGGGTGGTGGGCGGGCGATACCCCAGCAGGGGGATGGAAAGGGACGGGTTCGCTGGGACAGACACACACGCCACCCGAGGTAACGAGACCCTGGAAGCGGTGCGCCTCTCACGAGTGGTGAGAAGAACCGGACAACGCACAGGGTGGAAAGGTACGATCAGCGGGAACCCGGTGTGTGTCCGCCCTTGCCTGGGTGCCGGGTTCACTGCAGAGGATCGACCGCATCTGGAGGAGGGGTCACAGTCGGTGACCTCAGGTGACATCACCAAGGACCCGCCCAAATGCTGTTTGTGAGCCATCTCGCTGGTCTGTGAGTGAAGCTGTGCTGAATGATGAGTTGTTCCTATTCTATGTCTCTCTTCCCCACCTTGTCCATCGCCATGACAACGATTACTGCGAACTGAACTACTAAACTGGACTGAACTTTGAGTCATTTTGAAATTGGTCATTTACCCCTAGACAACGATAGAGCTTGATTGATGCTGTTATCTTAATTCTGTGCACATGTGCGTTTATCATCGCTGAACTGTTGCATTTATTATCCTTTCGATTAATGTGTTGCTTGTTTCTTTAATAAAACTTTCTTAGTTCTAGTACTCCAGACTCCAACTGAGTGATCCATTTCTGCTGGTTTGGCAACCCAGTTACGGGGTACGTAACAGTATCAACAGCTGTCTCTGCAAAGCTACAGTGAAGGGGGAAGGGGTGGCTAGCGGCATGCTTGGTTGATAACAAAATTGACTGCCCGTCGGCCTGCCTTGGCTTCAACTTCACCACTTTATGAAAATAACGAGCTGCTAACAAGACTGCTGAGTACAGTCCCATAATGCGCAGCGCGCTGTCCAGGGAGCTCAGTAATTAGAGCCATCTTCAGCTTCCCTGAAGCACAGTTACCTAAGACGTTCAGAAATATTGTCCTGTCATTAGGAAACAAGCACAAAACTATCAAGGTAAAAATATGATTCCATAAACCGATTCAAATTATTTACAAAAATACAAATTTATATAACACCTCAATCGACAGAAGTACCCCAGGACGTCTCAGAGGGGCACTACTAAATGAAGTTTGACGCCAAGCCACACAAGGAGGAATCCAGATAAGAAACTATTGCACGAGGTCAGAGTTTGTGTTAATGCATGGATACAGGATTAACTGACTGACAGAAAAAAAGAGTTGGCATTAGGCTGGCAAACTGTAACTAATGGGATCTCAACATGACGAAAGGGCCAAAGTGAATCAGAAACACAATCCGGTTTATTATCACTGACATATGTCAGGAAATGCGCTGTGACAGCAGTACAGTGCAATACATAAAATATACTAAAAATACATTAAGGCTAAGCGGTGCAAAAAGACCGCAAAAATAGTGAGGTAGTGTTCATGGACCATTCAGAAATCTGATGGCAGAGGGCAGGAAACTGTTCCTAAAACAGTGAGCGTGGATCTTCAGGGTCCTGTACCTCCTCCCTGAGTGGAAAACATGTCCCGTGTGGTGGGGGTCCTCAATAGCACAGAGAGAGCGCAAAATAGTGATCTGCTGTTCAGGGACCATTCAGAAACCCGGTGGGGGAGGGGAAAATGGCTGTTCCTATTTTACTCCCTTTTTGCATAACTTGTTTAATTTTTTAATATTTTTATATTAATCTTATGTATTGCATTGTGCTGCTGCTACAAAACAAATTTCATAACATACAGTATGTGAGTGATAACAAAGCTGATTTTAATTCTAAGTTCACAGGT
Source organism: Mobula hypostoma (assembly GCF_963921235.1). Lineage (NCBI taxonomy): Eukaryota > Metazoa > Chordata > Chondrichthyes > Myliobatiformes > Myliobatidae > Mobula > Mobula hypostoma. Next base: position 11,116,878 of record NC_086115.1, on the reverse strand, counting down.
GAACAAAGGCTGGGCAAAGAATGGCTGAGTTGCCGGTGATGACCACATCTTGTGCAAATAAATCAATAAACCCTTCATTGTCATGGTAGCAACAGACATCAAAGTTGCTGGTGAACGCAGCAGGCCAGGCAGTATCTACAGGAAGAGGTACAGTCGACGTTTGGGCCGAGACCCTTCGTCAGGACTAACTGAAGGAAGAGTTAGTAAGAGATTTGAAAGTGGGAGGGGATACAATGAGATAGTTTGAGTATATGGGCTTAAACAAATAATATGCAATGTGGTTTGTTCATTAGGTAACACACATAAAAGTTGCTGGTGAACGCAGCAGGCCAGGCAGCATCTCTAGGAAGAGGTACAGTCGACGTTTTGGGCCGAGACCCTTTGTCAGGACTAACAGAAAAAAGAGATAGTAAGAGATTTGAAAGTGGGAGGGGGAGGGGGAGGGATGGAGCCAAGAGCTGGACAGGTGATTGGCAAAGGGGTTATGAGAGGATCATGGGACAGGAGGCCCAGGGAGAAGGAAAAGAGGGAGGGGGGGAAGCCCAGAGGATGGGCAAGGGGTATAGTGAGAGGGACAGAGGGAGAAAAAGGAGAGAAAAAAAAAGAATGTGTGTATATAAATAAATAACGGATGGGGCACGAGGAGGAGGTGGGGCATTAGCAGAATTAGTGTCCCTCTGACTATACCCCTTGCTCATCCTCTGGGATCCCCCCCCCTTTTCCTTCTTCCTGGGCCTCCTGTTCCATGATCCTCTCATATCCCTTTTGCCAACCACCTGTCCAGCTCTTGGCTCCATCCCTCCCCCTCCTGTCTTCTCCTATCATTTCGGATCTCCCCCTCCCCCTCCAACTTTCAAATCTCTTACTAGCTCTTCCTTCAGTTAGTCCTGACGAAGGGTCTCGGCCTGAAATGTCGACTGTACCTCTTCCTAGAGATGCTACCTGGCCTGCTGCATTCACCAGCAACTTTGATGTGTGTTGCTTGAATTTCCAGCATCTGCAGAATTCCTTGTGCTTGACTCTTTCTTGTAGGTTGCCTTTTAAGAGGTCACATAGTTAACAAGTCACTCACCATTAGTGCTGAGCTGCGATCATCTGCCTGCGCTCCACACTCAAGCTTCAGAAGAGAGAGTAAAAACCTTAAACTAATCTAGGTGCTGCTCAATGGATGACACATGCTAAACCCGCAGTGCTCAGAGACGGCAATATTTGTGCTGAGTCCCTCTCAGCCACAGTGCTTTAAAGAGTATCAGTCACTTTACTTTAAATGCCGGATGTATAATCCTAATTGCTTCTGTGATAATCCTGCCGATTTATTTTCTTATAAATGGATCTGGGTGAAGATCATTAACTTTAATGGGTGGAATTGGCTCATTCCTCAGCCAAGATACCTCAAGAGAGTAAATGGCAGAATTTCAAAGTGATCTCTTTTATTTGCGACTTATTGCCCGGAAATGTGCCAAATTCAAGTCTCAGGGATTGAATTTCCATTGAAGAATTAACAGCAAAGAGTCAACTTACATTTGGTTTTTAATCTTCTTTAATTTATTGAAAGCAATCTTTAATTCATTCAAAGCAATGCTCAGTCCTGAGCTTTGTAGCTTATTTGACCTCTTTGGAGGGCAGTTACGAGCCAGCTGTGCCGGCTGAAGAACTCAGCAGGTTAAGCAACATCTATGGTGGGAAATGAAAAGTTGTTGTTTTGGGTCGAGGTCTTTTTGTCAGGACCAGAAAGGGTGGGGGAGAAGTACAAGTACAAGTACAAGCTGGCAGGTAAGGGGGAAGGTGGGTGGTTAGGGGACATGGATAGCCGTTTTCAGAGTAAGGTGCAATCTTCAGTCCCTGTTGAAGGTGCAGGCTGCATCACAAAGAGAAGCTTTCTCATTCAAACAGTGTGCTCCTGCAGGAGCCTTAGGTCCCACACCACAATATTCAGCACAGTTATTATCCTACAACCATCAGGCTCCTGAACCTGCGTAGATAACTGCACCCACAACTCTGAGCTGGTTCTACGACCTGCAGACCCACTTTCAAGGACTCTTTACAACTCATGCTCTCATTATTTTTTTTATTTACACAATTTGTCACGTCTTTGTTTAGGTATAGTTCTTCATAAATTACAAAGTATATTGCATTTCTTTTCCTTCCCTCTAAACGTGTGCAAGAGAATGAAATCTCAAGGTACATCGTACTTTGATAATAAATTTTATTTGGACTTTGGCTTTGATGAGTTGTCACTGCAGACCTGTATACTGCCTCAGCTTATCAGCAGCTCACATACAACTTCGTTACCCCTGAACATGACTTTTTCCAATACATAAGCATGAGAGATTCTGCAGATGCTGGAAACCCAAAGCAACACATACAAAATGCTGCGGGAAATCAGGCCAGGCAGCATCCCTGGAAATAAATAAACAGTCATAGTTCGGGGTTGAGGCCCTTCAACAGGACTGGAAAGGAAGGGGGAAGATGCTGGAATAAAAAACTGGGGGGAGGGGAACGAGGATGGCTAAAAGGTGGCAGGAGAAGCCAGATGGATGAGAAAGGTAAAGGGCTGGAGATGAAGGAATCTCATGGTAGAGGAGAGTGGACCAAAGGAGAAGGGGAAGGAGGAGGGATATCAGGGGAAGGTGACAGGCAGATGAGAAGAGGTAAGAGGTCAGAATGGGGAATAGAAGAAGGGGGAGGGGTGGGAATTTTTTTTTCCAACTGGAAGGAGAAATCGATATTCATGCCATCAGGTTGGAGGCTACTCAGACGGAATGTAAGGTGTTGCTCCTCCACTATGACGGTGGTCTCATTGTGGCACAAGAGGATGGCATGGATAGACATGTCGGAAAGGGAATGAGAATCAGAATAAGCATGTTTGGCCACCAGGAAGATCTGCTCTTGGCAGGTGGAGCAGAGCTGCCTGACGATGTGGTCCCCCAATTTAGGATAGGACTCACCAATGTAGAGGAGGCTGCATCAGCAGCAACAGGTACAATAGACAACCTCAGCAGATCCACAGGTGAAATGTTGCTTCACCTGGAAGGACTGGCTGGGACCCTGAATGCAGGTAAGGGAGGAGGTGAATGGCTAAGTGTAGCACTTTTGCTGTTTGCAGGAATAAGTGCTGGGAGGGAGATTAGTGTGGAGGAATAAATGGGCAAGGAAATCACAGAGGGAGGTATTCCTGTGGAAAGTGGGGGGAGGGAAGGCAAAGATACGTTTGGTGGTAGGATCCCTTTGGAGATGGCTAAAGTTGTGGACAGTGATGTTTTGAATAAGGAGGCTGAGAGGTGGTAGCTAAGACTGTATTTTTCAAGACATACCTGGTTGGCCTCCCATGTTCTGCTCTCTCTCCTTTAGAGGTTATCCTGATCTAACCATCAGTTTTCACCTTACTATGCCTGCAGACCTTCATCAGATATTTGGTCAAACAACTCCCCAATATTTAAAAAGAGAGTCCTGTCCCAGATGGAGACAGAGTCAGAGATGGAGTTGGAGCAAGCGAATCGGAGGGGAGCTTCAGGGCCTGTCCACCTAAACTGGGAGCCAGGTTGGATTGATCCAAGTGCCGAGTCGATTTGGAAAGACTGATAATGGCATTGGGCTTGGCAGTGGGGTACAGGCTCAGAGTGTATCGCTGCTGGAAGTGGGGGGAACCATCCCAGTTTGGTCAATTTAAACACCCACCCATATAGACGGTTAAGGCAGGGTGTCGGGACCGGAGGCGAGGATCAGGCCGATTCCAGTCACTTTTCCGCAATGTTTACTCATCTCTCTGCGGTGCTGAGGCTGTCAGACTGCTCTGGCTGCTACGCACTCTGTGTCTACAAGCTTTGTGGCGACTGACCCTGCTGTGTGATGAGGCTATGGGCCTAATCCAGCTGCTCTGGGCTCCAGGCCTATGGCCTAAATTTGGTTCTGAATGCTGTTGCTTGCTTTTATTTTTTGCATGATTTGATTTTTTTCCTCTCTCTCTCTGCATTTGGGTTCTTTTTAAAATCAGATTCTTTTGGGTTTCTTTCGTTGTGGCTGCCTTGTCAGACAAATCAAGGTTGTATAATTTATACATTTTGATAATAAATAAATGTACTTTGAATAAGATTGAAAGAGTGTAGAGGAAGTTTATAAGGACGTTGCCACGACTTGAGGATCTGAGTTATAGAGAAACGTTGAGTAGGTTAGAACTTTATTCCCTGGAGCGTAAGAAAATGAGGGGAGATTTAATGATGTATACAAAATTATGAGGGGTACACACAAGGTGAATAGATTCAGGCTTTTTCCACTGACTGAGATTGGGTGAGACTAAAACTAGAGGTCATAGTTTAAGGGTGAAATATTTAAGGGAAACCTGAGGGGGTATTTATCATTCAAAGGGTGGTGCGTGTGTGGTATGAGCTGCCAGTGAACTGGTGGATTTGGGTTGGATTGAAATATTTAAGGAAGTTTGGATAGGTACATGCTTGGAGAGGAGTATGGAGAGTTGTGGGCCAACAGGCCTAGGCAGAATAATAGTTTGGTACGGGCTAGATTAGTTGAGGGGCTTGTTTCTGTCCTGTGGCATTCTTTCAGTCTAAACGATCTTCTTCTGATATATTGCTGCCAAGGCCCCTTATTTCAGAAATTCGTCCCTAAAATTTTCCTCCTTTAAGATGACATTTAGAAACTTATTTCTTTAACTGAGTTTTTGTTGATCTCCTCTAAGCAACTCTGAGAGTGGCTTAAATTTAATTTGATAATGCTCACTGAGGTACTGGAAGAAGGCAAGTGTTCATTGATAAAGCTGCATGCAGCCAGTGCAGGACTCAACAGGAAAGGAGAACAGGGAGCAATCGACGCAGCAGCCACTTCACACTGATTAGACCACGCTGAATGTGAAGCCAGCAAGTTCGGAGTATATTATCCAGGCAGCATGCTGTGCCAACTGCTCTCTTTCAACTTAAAAGACAATGGCAAGACACTGTAGCAAGATAACAATAGCAATTCTCAGAGGGGACAGGTTGAGACCAGACTGTTGACTTAATGACCAAAGCAAATTATTAACACGTAAATATATTTGGCAAATAAAATTGATCCATGAAAGCCATTTTACCTTCTGATCTTTTTAATTACAACACAATTACAGGCCCTACCAGTCCAACGAACCCGCAGCACCTAATTACACCCATGTGTCTAATAGTTTGTACATCTTGGACTGGGAGAAGACTGGAGCACCCTGAGGAAACCCGTGCAGTCACAGTGAGAATTTATAAACTCCTTAGATAGTGGCAGAACTGAACCCAGGTCACGGACACTGTAATAGCATTACACTAACCGCTACACCACTGCACCGCCCCAAAAGCCCAACTGTCAAGACTGAGATTTGAACCCATGCCTCCAGTGGAGACTGAAACCTGAATGGGATGGCTGCCCTGATGTATCTTTACAGACTAAATATGTTTTTTATATATCATGTGCTCATCCCATTTTCAGAAACCAAGGCAACTTGCAATTCCATATCACCCTCAACATCTCAGAACTTCTCTAAGCACTGTGCAGGAGTGTTTACTAACACCATCTGACAGCAAGCCTTTCCAGAAAATTAGGGCTGATTTGCAAGAGCTTGGTCAAGGGAGAGTCTTAAGCAGCATCTTGGAGCAAGAACACATGGGAGTGGTTGAAGGAGGAGGACCTTGGTGCTGGGTGGAGTAAAATGAAGCTCAAAAAATGTGTATTATGAAGGAGTCAGAACAAGAAAAATAGGGACCACAATCATATCCACAGCACTCCCTACCTGCTCAGCTATTTGCTGAGTCCATATCTGGTCCTATTCTTCAAGATTACCCTCCTTTTCAATCCCCACAGCCCTCAATTCAGCTAAAAGTCCATCAATCTCAACTCTGAACATGCTCGATAACTGAATCTTCACCACACTGATGGAGAACATTTCAAATCACACCTTTATCAATAAATTCATCGTTCATCAGTCTCTTGAACAGCCAATCTTAAGTCTTCAGAATGTGCCCAACCCCTCTCGTGTTCCCAAAGAGAGGCATCTATCTTGACAATTCTCTTGGAAGCCACTACATCTAAATGAGATCACTCTTCATTCTTGTAAACTCTATGAAAAATTAAGTTCAAGTTACGGAATCTCTCCTCAGAGGGCAAAGTGGATAAAAGAATGAGAAGATTAATAGTTTGGGATCATTGGTAACCATGGAAAGTTTACAATGTGGATTGACATCATCTGGTCGGTGTTGATCCAACCTAACCACTCCTTCCAGCGCTATGGATGTCAAAAGCAGAATTATCAATGAAACAACAGAGGAAAGGATGCAACACTATGATAGGAGGCAATTGTGCAAGAGATACTGAGACCATATAGCTGATGAATGTTATGAGAGTAAGATTAATGTAAAGAAATACCTCATGGAGAATGTACTTCAGATATGCAAAGTCAGGAGGTGCTGAGTAGTTTTCTCAGAGCAAAGGATGTTAAAGGTTCAATGGAGATGATTAAAATCACTTGGTGGTGCGTGTAAAAAGAAAAAGCTTCCATTAGCAGGAAGGGTGAAAGCCAGCGCTCACAGATGTAAAACGACAGGCCAAAGGACCAAAGGAGAAATGTGGAAATTTATTAAAAATATTCAAGCAAGCTAGTGGTCCGAATCTAAAGGTCAATGGAAACAGATTCAACAAGAACCTTCAAAAAGGAAATTGGATAAATATGAGAGGTGGGAAAGTTTGCATGTTTTTGGGGGAAGAACATGAGTGATGGAAGAAGGGCACGGGGATATAACTGAAGCACTTTTTCAGCATTAGTGGACTGAGTAGCTTACACCTATAATGCTGTAAGTGGACGAAAGGAAGATTTTGCTCACACAGAACGTAGCTGAAATCTGAGGAGATGATACAGGCAGAGTCATACAGCAAAGAAACAGGCCCTTTGGCCCAACTGGTCCATGCTGACCCAGATTCCCATCTAAACTAGTTCCATTCGCCTCCCTCTAAACCTTTCCAGGCCATGTACCTGTCCAAGTATTGTTTAAATGCTGTTGATGTGTCTGTCTCAACCATTTCCGCTGGCAACTCGTTTCATATACTGACCACCTCCTGGGTGAAAAATTTGTCCCTCAAGTTCCCTACTGTGACGGGGTCCTGAATTACCCCTATGAACTGTGCTTTTGGAAAGAGAGAGAGAGAGAACTGTTCAACACCAAACACCTTGTTAAAAGGGAGAGAAAGAAAGAGAGAAAGAGGTGAAGACTGCTTTGAGATGATGTTATGGTTTTTCGGCAGCATGTTTACACTTTTGCAAGGACACTAGCAGCTTCCAAGTTCTTACAGAGAGAGAAGGGAGGAGCTGCTTGATGGACAGTTGGTGTTCAGCACAGTGAGATAAATAGAAGGTCAACTGTTAGACCTACAGACACATGGTTTTGGACACTTAATGAGCTTTGTTGTTCCCACAGAAAAAGTGTGTTTTGGAGGATCGATCAGTGGCTCTCGCGGTGTGAAAAGGGTGTGACCGTGGGGAGTTATTCGTGTGTCCAACCTTCGCCTGGGTTGATAATTCCACCACAGAAGAATGGTCCCCTTTGTTATGGTCACAGTCAGTGACTTCTGAAGGATTTCGAGGATTTCGGAGGACAACAGGAAGATCGACGGCGTCAGCTCACCTGAAGACTCAAACCTCTCCCTCTCTCTCTCTCTCTCCATCACTACTCAACTCAATACCACGAAATGAGCTGAACTTTACTCATCTTCGTAAGACTATCTATTTACCCCTAGACTGGAAGAAGCTTGGTTTTCATATATTTCCATATATATATATAAAATCATTGCTAACCTGTTTGATATATCCGCGTTTATATTACTGCATTGCATAGTTACTAATAAATTCCACTAGTTAACAGCAATACTGGACTCCAAAGTGTTTTCCATTTCTGCTGGATCTTTAACCTGTCATGGGGTACATGACGCCGATTAAATTTCACCCCTCTCACCTTAAACCTCCGCCCTCCAGTTCATGATTCTCCAACAATGGGAAAAAGACTGTGTATTCCCCCTGTCTGTGCCTCTCATAATTTTACACACAGAGACTCTCACAACATTTAAGTATTTGAACTGCCACCTACAGACTGTGTCAGCAAATAAGGTTAGTATAGGTGGGTACATAATGGTAAGCATGGATGAGGTGGGCCGAATGGCTTACTTCTGTGCTGTGTCACTCTAGGACTCATTGCATAACATTATGAGTATCAAAATGGCCCAACCTCTATCAAACATGGTGCATTTTAGCTCATCTCAGGCCACTGGAGTGAATGTGGTTCAAAATCGTGACCAACATTTTCCCCACCAATTATCACCTTACAATGACCAATTGCCCTACTCTCATTACTGCCATCAGGGAGGTGGTAAGGACACAAACACAAGAGATTTTGCAGGTGCTGGAGGGCCAGAGCAACACACACAAAATGCTAGAAGAACTCCAACAGGTAAGGCAGCATCTATGGAGATGAATAAAGAGCGGGCGTTTCAGGCTAAGATCATTAGGAAGTACAGGAACCTGAAGAGACATCTATACATTACTAAGATTGTCATTCTGTTTGTCGGTTTGTCTATTTGTGCCCTTAAAATTAGCCCAAACGGTGCATTACAGTGGCATTTTTTTTTTGACTAAATGGACTTAAAATGTGCTAACTTACAGAATGCATGCAAAAGTCAGAGTTATATTTGCATAGTTCAAGGTTATATTCGCATAAAATTGCTCACTTGTCAACAGGCCCTGCTTTCCACACCCGATTCCAGCTTTCATGGAAACCGTGACGCAACACCATGACGCATGTGCACGGCCAGCCTCAGCAGCACCTCGCGATGCTCACAGCAACATAAACCACAGCAAAAGGGCAGCTCAGCTCTATTTCGAGCAGTCACATTTTGCTAATCACCGTCAGCATGTGCAGGATTGGGACTGATCAAACTGCGACCCATCAATAAGAGATAATTAAATCTTATTGTAATAAATTACTTCGAAACACCAATCAAACCCTTTGTTGCAGTCAAAGGACAGAGGTGACTATATCACATCCATTTAGGAGAGCGCCAACTACATCATCAAGAGAAATCAGCATCCTGGAGGCTTTGGTGTTACTGTTTCGTATCTTCTATCCAGCATTAAGGTAAAAAAAATATGGTCAACCTAATTATGCCATGTGGAAAGAGAAGGGGGACATTATGGTCAAGAGATTACGCCAAACGTCGTCGGGAAGTGTCAAGGAGAGGGAGAGAACAAGAATCGGATGAGGCCAGGGCCGCATGATTCCAGGATCAAAGAGTCAGGACAAAAAAGTTGAGAAGAAGAAGAGACAGAGGAGGAGAGGCACGTATGTCTCCAAAATGACAATAGGCACAGGAGGAGAGAACAGGAATCGGATCAGGCCAGGGCTGCACGACTCCAGGGTCAGAGAGAAAGAACAAATGGTAAAAGAGATGAAGAGGTCTCCCATCATTTCAGTGAGTAACTTGGATCCACCAAGGCTTCGCAATGGAACGCGAATGATGGTGGAAGAACTGCACGACAATCTCATCGTAGCAAAGATAAACATTGGTGCGTTCAAAAATGACATTGTCCTGATCCCAAGAATTACTGTCAGTTTATCAGAAGGGGAAGATGTCCCTCTTCAGCGGAGCCAGTTCCCGATACAGTCATGCTTTGCTATGACGTAAGGCGCAAGGCCAAACCATGGAGAATGTGTTGATTTATCTGGAGAAAACAGAATTCCAGCATGGTCAGCAGTATGTGGCTTTAAGCCGGGGAAAAAGAAATGAAAACGTTACAGTATTCCTGAAGGGTGGCAGATCAACCAGAAATGTTGTCATCAAAATTGTCCTTCGTTAAACGAGGAGGAGCTATATCTGTCTTGCTACGCATCTTTCTTCTTTAATAAACTGAGTTTTTCTTCTTTAATTTCCAAAGCAAAGTGATGGCAATAGCATTCAGGGAAATTTTCTGGCCACATCAGACTGCACTAACTTTCTCTCATAAGGTGCCCCAACGGGTCATCCCATTGTCTAGGACATTTTAGGAACAGCTTCTTCCTCCTGCCATCAGATTTCTGAACAGTTCACAAACATAGCTCACTATCTTAGCTCTCTTTTTGCACTACCTCTGCATTTTATAATATTTGTTATCCTTGTAGCTTTTTATTGTACTGTACTGCTGCTGCAAAATAATACATTTCACAACACAAGCCAGTGATAGTACAGCCATCTGCAAGCACCCAATCTGATTGTTACCAAGCGTCTGTTTGTGTGATCCTGCTCTGTACAGACTGCCTGCCGTCTCTCACTGCTATAAAATGTGCTGGGCTATCGTGAGGCAGCGAAAGGCACCATGCAGATGCACGGTCTCTTTTCTCTTATGCCAGTGCAACGCCGTGAGCACACAGGACCTTGGGTCACAGGAGCAGTGACGGCTGGGTCAGACAGTGCCAGGGAGACAGAATGGGGAGGAAATTTAAACCACAGTGAAATCAACGAGATTTCAAAGCGGAACTCGTGTGCAGGAGAAAGCTGGTAAAATGACTGATAGATGTTTTGCTGACTGCATCCTGGGAATAAGAGGAGAACAGATTAAACCAAGAAGCAGACACAAATGCTTATTATAACCTTTACTGGAAGAACTACACAGGCAAGCAGCAGCCTGTGACAACACTTCTAAGAATCCGTTTCACTTCTTCTTTTGATCAGCTAAGCTCATTCTTGGATGATGCCTTTTGCTCACTGATTACTGCCTGTTGTTGATAAACCGAAAGGAAATTGCGAGTCTTAATGTGGAATTCTGTGAAATGTACAGTAATCCATGTAGTGCCATAACTGCTCTGGATTCCACAACTCCTGGCTCACCAACGTAAGACAAGCGATTCACTTACTATGACATGAGGCCATTTGGCCCCAATGGGCCCATGCTGGCTACTGGGCAACAATCTGTAAGCCCCTTTCTCCCCAGCTTATAGCCCTCCGTCCCAGACCCATCAAAGCCCTTTTCATTATTCTGCCATTTAGAACATAGAACACTACAGCACTGTGCAGGCCCTTTGGTTCATGATGTACTGCCGACCTTATAATTACTCAAAGATCAATCTAACTTTTCCCTCCAACATAGCTCGCCATTTGTCTATCAGCTATTTGCCTATCTAATGCATCTGCCTCCACCACCACCCTGGCAGTGCGTTTTACACTCACCACTCCGTGGAAAAAACGGCCTCCGCAAATCCCTCTATATTTTCCTCCAATCACCTTAAAATTTTGAAATTATGCCCTCTCTGGCTATCCACTCGTATCAAAGTATGTATACAGTGTATAACCTTGAGATTCATCTTGCCAGCAGCTACAAAACCAAGAAACACCACAGAACCTGTTTAAAGAAAAACCACACACAAGCCTATCAAACACCCAACGTGTGAAAAAAGAACAAATCACACAAACAGCAAAAAGCGAACAAATAACACTCAGAACATTAAACTGTAGAGTCTCCAAAAGTGAGTCCACAGTCAGTGGAAGCCAGTCCAGGAGCTGATGGCCACAGCTACAGCCACTGTATCACTCAGTTCAGTGCTGTGTCAATGGCTGCAGATCACACCACAGATGCAGTTCCGCGTCGAAGCGCCTTGATCAAATTGCACAAATAATAAAGTGCGTTCAGCATGGAGGACATTTAAACTGCAGCCTAAAGTGGGTTCACAGCCATGAGCCCAAAGGTAGGATGGGACCCAAGACTCCAGTCAAACACCCTGAGCACCCGTTCGTTTCCCACTCTCGTCCTGGTCAACTTTAATCTTGCTTTAATCGGCGCAGAGTAATGGAGCCGGCCACAGGACTGTGTTCCATCATTAGGAATAGATGTCGCATACACCACCAGTGATGACCCAAGCTGAACTCCATGCTGAATCCCCCAGGAGATTGCAGAACAGCCAGATCGTTCAGTCAGCCCAGAAATTAATTCTTAGAGGGAAAGTTACATGCTGCAATCAATAGCAATTCAAAAGAAGAAGAAGAAGAATTCAGAAAATGTGCAGTTTGGGTAGATCATGGTTGGGTTGAGTTGTTCTCTAATCTAAGCAATTTACTTACCTTAGTCACCATACAAGGAGACATCGTCAGTGCCCTGTTAATTGTGGTGTGGCCTCTGAATGCCTGGCCTTTATATAGTGATCAATCAGCTGATTGGTCACCATTTTAGATTGTGATGTGGGGAGGAAATCTCATCGCTGATTGGCTGCGTGGTGAATTGTGCACTGTGGTCTGGAATTTTGCCCACATCAGCTCATAAATAGGATCGAGGTCTACACGTTTGTTTACAGAAGAATATCCCGTAGTTTTGTAAAATGTCAGCAAGAAGTCACCATTGGGCACTGGCACCATCTTGCTAGAAGTGCCAATCCATGCCTCTTATCACCTCGTACCCCTCTATCAAGCCACACTGATCCTCCTTTGCTCCAAAGAGAAAAGCCCGAGGTTGCTCAACCTATCTTCATAAGATGTGCTCTCAAATCCAGGCACCATCCTGGTAAATCTCTTCTCATAGTTCCTAACACAAAGCATATTAAGGGTTAACATGCAGAAGACTGGAATGAAGGCGGCAATGCACAGAATTTGAAAAAGCTGCAGAGGGTTACAGCCTCCTCACCACTGAGGACATCTTCCAAAGGTGATGTCTCAAGCAGGTGGCATCCATTACGAAGGACCCTTACCATCTAGTACATGCCCTCTTCTCATTACCGTCGTCAGCACGGAGGTACAGGAGCCTTAAGATATACACTCAACATTTTAGGAACTGTCATCAGATTTCTGAATGGTCTATGAACATTCTCAATATTTTGCTCTCTTTTTGGAGTATTTATCTATCTTTATTGTAATTTGCATTTTTTTTGTATTGCAAAGCGCTGCTGCTGTACAACAGCAAAAATCACGACATATATCAGTGATTCTGATTCCGATTCCATGAATCAAATGGCATATCTGTGGAAAGTGGGATGGAATCTGAACATAAGGTTTCAATGACATGAAGCTCTTTAACAGTAACCAAGAAATCTCTAGCCTTCAGTCAATGACACTTACATATCAGATTACCTGATTATTACACAGCCTGGTGACAGGTATGGAAATTAGACGCCACATTTCCAACAATATTACGTTCATTGAAGTACTTCATCGAATGCATTGCACTTGGGATGTCTTGAAAGGCCCCATTTAAATTCTAGCCTCCATTTCATTTGACAGTATTTTTAATACAGAAATATGTGTCACAATAAAAAAAACACTTATATCACAGCAAACCTGTGTTGTTGCCTGCTTAATGCAAAACATCAAAGGGAACATATAAAATCTACTGAATATTTATCTAATTATTCTTGACCCTGTCAGTCACACAAGACATTCTCCCTTCACTCCAGAGCTGTATCTAACAGCTATCATGAAAGCTAAATATTCAAAGATTAAGTTTAATCATGTCAATAAGTTAAGTTTGATTGTCTGTTCCCTTGCACTTGAGCCTCCCCACAAAATATATTAAAGAAATATAATGGAATTCACTCAGCACCGTTAGCAGACAGAGCTGGGAAGAGAGCCAACAAACCTCCCACAAGGGCATTCATACTCACCAATCTTATTTAAGAAACAAGATTTGTGTTTATCAAGGTGAGTGGAATCAACACTTGTGAAAAGAATACAGATTAAAACTCTCTCCAGACCACCTATCAACAGGTACAGCGTTGAATACTTGCAGTGTAGAGTTTCCGCACCCAATAGACTCAGTGAGGTCAGTACAAGTTAAAAGGAGATAAAGCTCTCTTTGGACTGAGTTATCAGTAACTGCCAGGCAAGGAAGCGCAGGTCAGATAGAGAGTGTAGCTGTGCAGGTGGCACATGGTACAGCTAGTAGGAGTTACTGCCTCTCAGCTCCAGCGGCCTGGATCTGATCCTGACCGTTGGGATTGTTAGGAATGACTTTTGCCTGCTCTCCCTAAGACCATGTGAGAGTTTCCTGCGGATGCTCCAGTATCCTCCCACATCCCAAATACGTGCACATTAATTGGCTCCTGAAACTACCTAATGTGTAGACAGGCGGAAGAATCTGAGGGAAGCTGAGTGGAATGTAGGCAGAATATAATGGTTTAGTACAAATGTGTGATTGATAACACTGTTGACTCAGTGGGCCGAGGAGTCTGTTTCGGCACTGTATGTTTTTGTAACTCGTACTAACAAGCATTAGGGTCAGAACCAACTCTACCTCAGCGATGGAATACTACAGACCACCTCTTTCTCATATAATATACATTCTGTGCATTTGTCGGTACCTACTTGCCTGCAATGCTGCTGTAAGCAAGTTTTTCAATGTATCTGTGCGACATGTCATTGGGTATATTTAAAGCAGAGGTCGATAGGTTCTTCATTATTAAGCGCGTCAAATGTCAACAGAAGTCAGGAGAATCGCCCTTTATTCCATCTTGTCAAAGAAGTTTCATGGTCAGATTGTCACTCTGGGTAAAAATTCAATGTCAATGCCTTCAATGGGATGAGGGAGATGGGGTACATATAAGAAGCCTGAACTGAGATGCAGAGATATCAGAAGGTTGGAGGCTCAGGGGAAATCAGAGATTGGAAGGAGGAAGACTCTGGTTGGATTCAAGTTCCTGGGCGTGAATATTGCAGAGGATCAATCTTGGACCCAACATATTGATGCAATCACAAAGAAAGCATGTCAGGAGCTGTACTTCTTTATGAGTTTGGGGAGATTTGGTATGTCGCAAAAGACAGGAGTATGGTGGAGAGCTTCGGATCACAAGAGGCTGCAGAGGGTTGTAGACTTAGACAGTTCCATCATAGGATCCTCACCCTCAAGCCCACTGACTCTACAGTGTATTTATCAATCACACATTGGTCCTAATTCCATCATATTCTGCCTACATTCCCACCAACTTCCCTCAGCAATTTGGTGTATTATGTGCAATTCTGGTCATCTAACTACAAGAAAGATATCAATAAAATTGAAAGAGTACAGAGAAAGTTTACAAGATTGCTGCCGGGCTCGAGGACCTGAACTACAGGGAAAGACGACAGTTTCAGACTTTATTCCCTGGGCTGTAGGAGAATGAGGGGAGATTTGAGTATAGATAGTGTAAGCTTTTTCCACTTCGGTAGGGTGTGACGAGAACTATAGGTCATAGGTTAAGGTTGAAAGTTGAAATACTCACGAGGAACCCGAGGGGGAGCTTCTTCCCTCAGAGTGTGGTGTGAGAGCGGAATGAGCTGTCAGTGGAAGTGGTGGATTTACTAACACGTCGTGAAATCTGCCCCATAACAAAATAATTCCACAACGCAAGTCAGTGATATTAAACCTGGTTCTGATGCTGATTCAGTTGCAACACTGGAGAGAAGTTTGGATAGGTACAAGGACGGCAAGGGTCTGTTTCTGTGCTGTAGTGCTCTACCATTATGAATCCATAATGTGGGTACATCAGCACAGTGATTAGATTACCAGACCCTTTATCTTTAGAGAAGTTCAAATCCCCCCCAAGGTAGATGTTGAACTTCATTCATTTAATTAAATACATTTAGATAAAATAAAATCTAGTGTTGGTAAGGATGAAATGGCAGGATTGCCTTAAAGTCCTATTTGGTCACTAATATCTTTTAAGGATAGACATCTGTTGTTCTTACCCACCAGGCCATACCACAACTTCAGATCCACCAGTGTGATTGACCCTCAGTCTGTGTCCTCGGTTCAGAAGTAATTAGAGAGGAGATCCACATGCAATGAAAGCACACAGTCACCAGTGTAACACACACAAACTGCTGGAGGATTCAGTAAGTCAGGCAGCATCTATGAACAGTCGACCACCAAGGTTGGAATGGAAGGGGGCAGAAGCCAGAATAAGAAGGTAAGGGAGGGGAAGAGTACAACCTGCCAGGTGATAGGTGAGACCCAGTGAGGGACTAGGTGGATGGCGAGAGAGTTTGGATGAAGTAAAAAACTGCGGGGGGTTTGGTGGAAGGGGTAAAGGGCTGGTGTCACCAGGGTCAGAGACCCGAAACATTGACTGTTTATCCCTTTCCATGCTGCCTGACCTGTTGAGTTCTTCCAGCATTTTGTGTGTGTGTGTTACTCTGGATTTCCAGCACCTGCAGAAACTCCAGTGCTTTGGAGAGTAGGTTTCCTTCTTTGAAGAACGACAGTGAGCCAGTCCCATTTTTTATGGCAATTTCTATTACTGTCACTAAGCCGAGAATATCAATTTCAGATTTATTAAATTATTTGGATTCACGTAATTAAATAAATCTGAAATATTCCTCAGCTGCCTTGGTGAAATGAGAAAACATGACTGGATAATTTGTCAATACTCTTGTAACTTAACCACCAGGATATCATGCCCATGTCACATACTGAGGATATCAATGGATTTAAAGATAGTGTGGAGAGCGTTGAAGTAGAGGCTAAGTTTTGATCTTTTTATTGAAGCCTACAAATTTATAGCACTGGCCATTTAATCCGTCATTTTTGCACCTACCAACATAATGATAGAATAGACTACATATATGTAGTCTAAGTATGTAGTTCCCTTTCTATTTCATGTTCTTCGATATAGGAACACTAAATGCACACTCCTGCCAGATCCAGCACATTCACCTTGGAGTAGGTTAGAGGGTTGGTACAACATTGTGGGCCGAAGGGCCTGTACTGTTCTGCACTGTTCTATGTTCTATTTATCACTTCTCTGCACCGAGGGAGATTTTAGACTCTGATTCTAATCATTACTGCTGATGTCTAGAAGAAAACTGTGAAGGGATTTGTTAAGTTCTTTTTTTAATATTCAAATGTAATCATAGCTTTAAAAGAAAGATAGATTTGAGATGCAGTTTGCAAGGCATCATCGGAATGCATGAATATAATCCATTAATTAGCCAAATTTATATTATATTTATTAAAATTCCCAACAGGGTACATTAAAGGCCAATTTATCTCTCGGTTTTCCCTAGTGGGATACACTGACAGGTATCAATCAGGAGACAGTAGAAGATCATTCAGTCTTCCGAAGTTACTCAACCATTTCTTAAATTCCCACCTAATTCTCAGGGACTGAATATCTATCCCAACCAATTCATTCTTTGATAAAACACCCATGAAGCACATTGGGTCACTTCTCTGTGGTAGTTAAACAGTTACTGTGCAAACTACAGTTTTCAAAAGCCAAATTTAGACTTCACTGAAACCTGTTTTTGTTGTTGTTATTTCAAAGCATGATTCCAAGGCCCAGGATATGTTTTTGTCCCTAACTGTCCTTTCTGGGCTATATCACACTCTGGAGTTGTGTAAAGACCACTCTTTAAGTAAAGATGACAAAAATGTCTTTACTGAGGAGCGTACACACAAAATGCTAGAGGAGTTCAGTGGAGCACGCAGCATCTTCGGAGGGGAATAAACATAGATGCTCCATCAATGCTGCCTGACCTGCTGAGTTCCTCCAGCGTTTTGTGTGTGTTCCTCTGCATCTTCAGCATCAGCAGAATCTCTTTTGTTTATCATCCATGAAAGGGCATCAGTGTTTTGTTTACAATGATCTTCAACCTGAAATATTAACATTGCATCTCCTTGTACAGATGCTGCCTGATCTGCTGAGTCCACCCAGCACTTTCTTGCTTTTATATTTAGAGTCAAAGAGGATTACAGTACAGAAACAGGCCCTGTGGCCTAGTCCACATCAAACTGTTACTCTGACTAGTCCCGCACCTAGACCATAGTGCTCCACACTTCTCCCATCCACATTCTTGTCCAAACTTCTCTTAAATGTTGTAATCAAACCCAAATCCACCACCTCTGCCGGCAGCTCACATATCAAGCAGCACACACAAAATGCTGGTGGAATGCAGCAGGCCAAACAGCATCCATAGGAAGAAGCAGAGTCGACGTTTCAGGCCGAGACCCCAGGGATCTATGGATCTATTCCTATGGTTGAATAAAATGCCCTTCAGGTTACCATTAATCATCTTCTGAGATATGATAGGATGCCGTTCATCCCATCAAGTCTATACCAGCCCAAAGAGCAATCTCACTCCCCAACTTATTTCCCAGTGAGCTACAGCCTCTTGTATTCCCATCAACAGCACCTACCCTTCTGCCCAATTGCACTTGGGGCTAATTTAGCTAAACCAATTCATTGTGTCCTCGAGATGCAGGAGGAAACGAGAGTTCCAGTGCAACATTTCACAGGTGCAGAGAAAATGTGCAAACTCCACACAGACAGGGCGGTTAAGCTGTGAGGCAGAAGTTTTAACCATCATCCAGAACAGTTATTTGGTTGCCACACAAGACACAACGGCTCTGAACACATACTCACTGGAGTTTAGAAGAATGAGGGTGATCTCACAGCAACAATTGAATATTGAAAGGCCTAGATACAGTGGATGTGGAGAGGATGTTTCTAATAGTGTGGGAATCTAGGACCAGACACCACAGCTTCAGAATACAACAGTGTCCCTTTAGAACAGAGGAAAGGAGGATTATCTTTAGCTAGAGGGTGGTGTATCTGTAGAATTCATTGCCACAGACAGCTGTGGAGGTCAAGTCATCAGGTATATTTAAAACGGAGGTTGATAGATTATTGATTAGTCAGGGCGCCAGAGGTTTCAGGGAGAAAGCAGGAAAATGGGGTTGAGAGGGAAAATGTATCAGCCATGATTGAATGCCAGAGCAGACTTGATGGGCCAAGTGGTACACAGAGCTGCTACACAGAGCTTATGGTTTTACCAACATTAGATTTATTTTATTTTAAATTAGTTAATTAATTCTCAAGCTGTCATGGTGGGATCAGAACTTGCTCTTCCAATCATTTGTCTAGATCTTTATATCACCGGTCCATTAACATCACAAACATGCTTGCCATCTATCTCACTTTCACAGTGATGTTTCCTTGTATCTTGGACCTCTGCACTTTCCCAGTTTCCAATAAATCAAAAACTAATTTACTGTAAAGGCTTCTCATCCAGCTGCAGTATCCATCTACCTAACACACTGAAGTCAGCCTGTTTGCTTTTAAAGTATTGTGCTGATGTCACAAGCAAGACGGGGGGGGAGGTCAAGCCATTGCTGGAGAGATACGTTGCCATGGCTACACAGTCTTAGAAAGATGAAGTTTGAAACAAATCACAAATGAGAGAATTCTGGCTAAGGATTGGAAATACAATCAGGCCTGGGCACATATGTTGATCTACTATAATATGTCACTGAAGCTGCTGTGGGGAGGGGAAGATACAGCCAACACAAAGAGCCTATAAACAAATGCACAGAGGGCAGAAGAGAAAGACACACAAGGTATTCTTCGTATTGAAGCCACTCTCATAAAATAGATGATCCAACTGGTGTTAGTCAGCACCATTAAAGAATTCAACGAAGTCACATCTGAAGAAATAATCTCCTTTCCTCGTGACCATCTTCCACCAGAGAGAGAACAAGTGACTATCCTTGAACTCCATGGCATTGCCATCACCAAATCAACTTCAGCTTGATCTGGCTTACAGACACCTGGGCAAAAATGTCAGAAGTCTTGGGGTAAGTGATTTGCTTCTTGACATCTCAATACTACAAGGCTCAGGTGAGGAGAATGAGGAAATGGTCTTGCCTGGATTAATGCAGCTCCAACAACACCGACAAAGACCCAAAGGGTCAAAGCACATTCCTTGTCTACCACCAAGCCCCAACCTTTAACATTTAATGCCCACAGCTACTGCAATATTAAGAAAAAGGTACTGCAATTATTTATTATCCAGACTACATTTCTTGACAGCATCTTCCAAGCCCACAATCTCTCCAACCAAGAAGCAATCACAAGGGAATCCATTCTTTGCAGGTTTCCTGCTGAATTATGCATCTCACTATCGCTGAAAAATATATCTTTTCCTTTACAGTCGCTGGTTCTAACTCCTGAAACCTTCTCCCCAATATCACTAGACACTACAATTCTTCAATGCACCAGCACCCCACACTCTTCTCAAGGGCAATTATGAATGTTCAACTAAAAACCGATTTCCCAGGAATAACTTCCCCTAAATAATTAAAGAAATAATCAGAAGTGGTTATTGTAGTGTATACAATATTTCAGTAACATTATAAAAATATTGTTTGATTAGGTATTCTTTGTATTAACAATTCATTATGGATTATATGTAAGAGGTACATGAATGGCATATGTCATTATTCCACCACATCAAACTAAGAGTACACGTTCTCCTGGGCTCCCGTGTTTTTCTTTTGATTAATCACTGGAGTTACAAAACACACCAGTGATGATGAGTAAATTTTAAAATGAACATGAGATGACTACCTACCTGTTGAATGGCAGCATGATTTTTCTTTGCAAGGCTACTTGATATTCAAGATTTTAAAAAAAAGTGTAGCCTGTAATTTCTTTGGAAGGGGAGAAAGACATGAGTTGAAAAAAAAAGACAAAATTCATGGGTTCATAAAGAGCGAATACAGGGTGATAATAATCACAAATTTAAAAATAAGCAGAAATGGCTGGCTAAGTTAGAAAAATAGATGTGTTCCATTGAACAACAGATAATTGATTGGTGTATATTGAACAAATTGCACAGTATTTTGAAGCAAATGAAATGGCCAATGAAAAGCGAGTGCCAATGCTCCTGAGCGTAGCTGATGGAAACCCAGTTTGCTTAGACGTTTGACTGCTCCGACCAAACCAGCCGAAACGAGCTTTGCTGTATCATGAACATAATGCAGGAACATTCACTACCAAAATCATTGTTGATTGCAGAACATAAGCAAAATCAAAAGGAAGGGAAGTCGATTTCAGCTTATGTGGTTGAATTGAAGAAATTGCCTGAGCACTCCCAGTTCAATGATGGGGTTAATAATATACTGAGAGATCATGTAGTTTGTGGAATCTTACAAGAAAACATCAAAAATTGCTCCTAACTGGAACACAACTGACATTTAGAAGAGCAGTTGAAATACGCAGCTGTATCAATGGAAACAGCAGCCAGAGACACAATTGAGTTGTAGTCAGAAATGAAAGTGAGCGTGAACAAAATTACAACATCTAAACAGAAACCTGCCTGGTCGAACAAACTGTGTTTCTGTTGTGGCAGCTGCTAACATACAACAGACCAATGCAGGTTTAAAGGAGAAACTTGCCAAAAATGCAATAAAGTAGGACACATACGAAGAGCCTATCAGGCAGACAAAAACAGATGAACTGCACAGAGAAGAGAAAAAGATAAAAAGTCAAGTTGCAGCTTGAAAAGAGCACCAATCTTCTTGCTGTTGATGAAAAATCTGATATTGATGAGAGTGACACAGGACTGGTTGGCCTTGAGATTTACAATGTGAAAACTAACAGGAGACGAGCAATATGGCTTACACCAAAAGTGAACAGCAAATTAATTAAGAGTGAATTAGACATTGGCTCAACAATTTCAGTCATTCCATAAAATGAGATCGAATGGCATTTCAAAGATAATGAACTGAAGCCTGCAGATATCCAACTAAGTACTGGAGAAAAAAAAATTCCTGTGGGAATGCTATTTGTAACAGTGAAATACAACAACCAAAAATCCACATTGGGCTTACGTGTGGCAAAAACAGTAGGGGTTTGGGGTTAGGGCCTGAGACAACTGCAACTTGATTAGAGATTATAGTTGCCTGAAACAACTACAATTTGATTGGAGATCCTTCCATCTTTTGCATGCCACATCCCCCCGCAACAGAGTCAATTGAAAGCGAATTAACAAAGGTATTGGCAGGTACCACAGTAGTGTTCAAGGATGGCACTGGAAAACTCAAACATATCAATATAGTGTTAAATGAATGTGCCACACCCAAGTTTTACAAAGCCCATCCAGTTCCTTACACCATCTGTGATAAAGCAGCCAATGAGTTAGACTACATGGAGGCTGAAGGAATTCTTTCCAAGGTTGAGTGGCACCCATGGGCAACTCCAGTGGTCCCAGTAGCCAAGAAGCATGGGTCTCTCAGGATCTGCGGTGATTTTAAGGTCACCATCAGCACACTACTGAAAGAAGATCAATAACCTCCGACCAAAATAGAGGACATCTTTGTAAACATTTCTGGAGGGGAGCACTTCAGCAAAATAGACTTAGCTGAGGCTTACCTACAGATGGAGATGAAAGAAGAGTCCAAAGTGTTTCTCACTATAAACAGTCACTAAGGGGTTTATCACTATAATAGGCTTATATATGGAGTAGCATCGACACCTGCACTCTGGCAGAAAGCTATGGACCAGGTACTGCAAGGCTGCCCAGACACTCAGTGTTACCTTAATGATATCATTGTTACCAGTAAGGAAGACAAGGAACATCTCCAAAATCCCAAGACAGTATTAAAAAGATTAGAAGATTATAGGCTCAGAGCACAATGTGATCAGTGTGAGTTCTTTAAAACAAGCATCATTTACTCAGATCACACCATTAACGCAGAAGAATTACACAAGTGTGTTGAGAAAATTCAAGCAGTGGTGGATGCCCCAAAGCCAAAGGATTTGTCACAGTTGCACTCCGTTTTAGGATTTGTCAATTATTATAACAGTTTCCTGCCAAACCTGGCTACTATGCTCCACCCCTTCAACTCAATACTTCAGATTGGGAAGAAATGGCAATGGAAAGAGTAGTGTGAGGTGGCTTTTAAAAAGGCAACGGAAATGGTGACTTCAGACACTGTATTCACACATTATGATCCACATCGCCCAATGACACTGGCCTGTGACACCCTGCCTTATGATACAGGTGCAGTCATGTCACATGTTGTGAGTGATGGAAGTGAACATCTCATGGCCTTTGCATCACATTCCTTTACAGCTCCAGAGAAAAATTATGCACAGATTTTCAAAGAGGCCTTGAGTCTGGTTGGGGTGTAAAATGTTTCAACCTATACTTGAGAATGGGACAGAGTTCAACCTCATTACTGATCATCAACCACTGGTGTCCACTTTCAATCCACAGAAGGGTTTCCACTCACAGCGGCAGCAGCACAAATGCAGAGATGGGCCGTTTCTTTGATGACGAAATTACAAGATCAAATTCAAAATGACAACTGATCATGGAAATGGTGATGGATTGTCCCAGTTACCCTTGGAAAAGGTTATAACTGAAAAACTGACAGAGGATACTCCTCTTGATTTATTCTCTCTAATTCAAATTGAAAGTCTCCCTATTACGGCAAGATGATCCAAAGGGAAACCAGAAAATACCCCACACTGTCTCAGGTCTGCATAGCCACCCAAAGAGGCTGGAATGTGCAGCAGAAATTCCGGTTCCCCCACTTTTACCAGTACTGGAATGAACTTGCCCTTGAAGGAGGTTGCGTTGTGTGGGGACTGAGAGTTGTTGTACCATCCAAGCTGAGAGCAAAAGTGTTGGAGGAACAACATGCTGGTGATCTAGGCAAGGTCAAAACAAAAGTATTGGCTCATAGCTTTGTCTGGAGGCATGTGATAGATCGCAGATCGAGCAGCTTGCCATGCACTGCATGGGATGCCAATACGTCCAGTACATTCCAAGAGCAGTGCCTCTCCATTCCTGGAAATAGCCTGCATTGCCCTGGTGGAGGATTCATGTGGAGTTTGCCAGACCATTCATGGGCACAAATTTCTTGGTAGCAGTGAATTGAGCTACGAAGTGACCAGAAGCATTCTAATAGCCTCCATTTCAGCCTTGCATACTGTTAATGCGTTGAAAAGTCTCTTCACTTAGTCAGTGACAATGGACAACAGTTTGTTGTGGAACCTCCTTGGTTGTAATCTCAGGATTGCTACCCATGCCATTTTGCTAATGAGGCCAGAAATAGTGAGACCATGCAGCTTAACATATGGGTAAAGAGATGCCGCAGAAGGGAGGGCTTCAAAGTTTTGGATCAGAAGGGATAGTTTGCACCTGAACTGGAGGGGAACAAACATCCTTAAGGAAAGGTTTGCTGCACGGGGTGGGCGGGGAGGAGTGTAAACTAGAGTTGTATACCACATCATTTGCAAGGTAGGGATCTCCATTACTAAATCTGTGATCAACTGCTCAGATCTGGATTGCCTCAATGCCCTCACTCAAGAGGAAATCAGAATTATTGACTGCTGCAGAAATCATTTCATTTCCTCATTGACTTGGATGCAGGGTCCTAAACAAACCCATTCTCTTATTCCAGCTTTTCGTTGCTCTGTGAAAGAACAAGCAATGAGACAGTGAAACAAATGGCCTTCTACCACCTTATTTGCCATAACAATCTCTAATTCCACATCTCACTGCAGGAAACCTGAAGAATTCTAGTCAAAGTGCACAAACAAATGGTGTTAGCAAATACTTTGCAGGATACTGACATTCACTGCAAATGACTGCAGGCATCTTTTCATTGCTCTGATAACATGGTAATCCTCTCCTGTTGTCACACAACAGCACTCAGAGCAGGTGCCAACAGAATAACTGGGAAACCAAATGGAAAGCCAGCTAATTAAATTAAAGAATTAAAGTGAACCAAACATCTGTGACAGTGCAGAGGAAATATTGCATCTTTCTTGTGTCCTACCTACCTTCTAACTGTCCAATGAAGCCTTATTTTATACTGATCGCCAGATGGACTCAACCACATAGACTCAGTTGTACAGCACAGAACTGGCCCTTTGTCCCAATTCACACATGCTGATCAAGATGCCTTTCCAAACTGACCCCATTTACTGGTGTTTGGCCCTTATCCCTGTAAATGTTTCCCATCTGTGTCCAAACGTCTTGCAAACTTTAATTAAAGTCACCTCCACCACCTCTATTGGCAGCTTACTCCATATATAAAATACCGTCTGTGAGTCAAGAATTATACATACCTTGTACGTATGGAAAGGGTGAGGGTGGCAGGGTGGGAAAGGGATTGTTTTGCTGCTGTTGTTATTTTTGCTTGTGCTGCTCTACTGAACATACTGGGCATGCCATACTGACACCAGAATGTGTGGCAACACTTGTAGGCTGCTCCCAGCACATCCTTAGGCTGCGTCAGTTGTTAAGACAACAATGCATTTCACTGTACCTGTGATAAATAAATCTGAATCTGAATCTAAATCTTTCCCCCTCACCTTAACCCTATGCCCTCTAATTTTAGATTCCCTCAGGAAAATGACTGTAACCATCCACATTATCCATGTTCATTATAATGTCACCCCCTCAGCCTTCTTATTCTGGGGAAAACAGTCAAAGCAACATCAGAATCAGGGTTATTGTCACTGGCAAACCGTTTGTCATAACGTTTGGTGTTTCGTGGCAGCAGTACAGTGCAATACATTAAATACATTATAAATTACAACAAAATATGTATAAAAGTAGTGCGAGATAAGAGAGCCAAAAATAGCGTGGTAGTGCTCATGGGTACATTGCCCATTCAGAAATCTGATGCCAGGGGCGGGGAGAAAACTGTTTTTAAAATGTTGAATGTGCGTCTTCAGGCTCCTGTCGCTTCCCTCTGATGAAAGCAATACGAAAAGGAGAAGGCAGCGTGCCCTCCTGGCTGGTGGGGGAGGGGTGTGCCCTCCTGGGTGGTGGGGGAGGGGTGTGCCCTCCTGGGTGGTGGGGGAGGGGCATGCCCTCCTGGGTGGTGGGGAGCGGCGTGCCCTCCTGGGTGGTTAAGGTCCTTAATGACATAAGAACCAGTAACATCACCCATTTGACAGTGACGTTTACCCAGTTCTGCCACTCACTCAACTCATCCATTGACGTCCCACCACATGACGGGTCCTGTTCATGCATCAGCTCCGGTTTCTGGATCACCTGCATGTTAAAGTTTCCGAATTCACAACCCTCCTCCAGCTCGGACTGCTTGGGCAGCTCTGAAGATAACTGAACCGCCTCCGGCCTTTCCCTGGGTGGCTTCAACCTCCCCAAATAACTCACTAAGATCCGCAGACTCCAGTAATCAGCCCTCCACTTCTGGTCTTTTGATTCATGCTCAGCACCAATTCCAAGACTTGCTGATCAGCAGACACCGGGTCTCAAAGTCCAGAACCGTTGATGGCGGGACCTGGAACACTAAGCCTTGAACTCCAGTTTCACCAATTTGCAAACTCAGGGGGTTCATCCTAACTCATTTCACCTCTCCTCAAGGAACTCCAACTCTGGAACCCACCGACAACTCGCTGACCGGGGGAGTGGGGGTGGGTTGTCACGTCCAATCTCTGCAGGCCTATCCAGAACTTCCTGTATTCAGTAGGTTTCAGTGAGATACCTCTCTCATCCTTCTGAGCTCCATTGAACACAGGCCCAGGGACAGCAAATGCTCTGTACAATCAAAATTCAGCTACTAGGTTCTAATCTCTGGAAGGCACTCACCAAATGCTGTCATCTTCCTCTCCACTTTCACGTCAGCCCTCAAAACCTAATCCTTCAACAATGTTTCTGTCACCTCCCTGATGTTTCCAGATATGACCTCAAGTTAAATTTTAGAGTCACAGAAGTACAGCAGAGAACAGGTCCTTCAGCTCAGTGAGTCGGCAATAACCATTGAGCACGGATTTACATTAATCCTTCCCTAATTCAGGTGGAAATGGGTAAGGCCAGCCAACCGCTCTGGTGAAGCTGTATAGACCAATCCCCGTACAGTGGATACAATGGATTACAGAAACATTGAAGAACTCTAACCATACCATCGACAGGACAGGGGAGACGGGAGGTCATCAATGACCTATGCTCTGTCAGGAGCTAAAGGCCCAAGAAGAGGAAGAATCTAATTTTTAATGTCTCCGGATACCCAGTAAGTTCCCTGCTCAAACTGGATAGCTTACAGTGGCCAATTCATCCACCAACCTGCACATCTCCAGGATGGTCAGGTTTAGGATTAGGGGTAAGGAAACTGGAGCAGCAGAAGAAAAGCTACGCATTCGCAGGGAGCACGTGCAAACTTCACACAAACAGCACCCGAGGTCAGAGCTCTACCAACCGTTGTACTAGGCTGCTCAAAAAGTTTCCACAAAACTTTTTATGGAATTTTACTGTACAAAAGGCATTCTTAAAAGTTGTCACTTTGTGATTCAATATACTTAACAAGTATGAAAGCCAACATTACCATATCCCTTATCTAGGTGGTGTCGGAAGAATTTTCTGTAGCCAGATACTATGTGCAAAAGATGTAATAGTGCTATGAAACAAGATACAGAAAGACTGAACCCACGTACCATCAGGCTCAAAGACAGCTTCTATACCACTGCTCTCAGACTATTGAACAGTTCTCTAGCACAATAAGATGGACCCTTGACCCTTAGATTTACTTCACTGTGATCTTGTACCTTATTATCTACCTGCACTGTACGTCCTCTGTAATTGTTGCACCTTATTCTGCATTGTTTTACCCTGTACAATATATTGTATAATGAATTACAAAACACTTCCAATCTGTTCCTCTCTTGTCCCTTTACTCTGCCCTCCTGATCTACCTAGCTCCTCCTACACTCACCCAGCCCCCAGCAACCTTCTCCATGTGCCCATTACCCACACACACTTCCCACTGGGTTCCCTCCTTCCTCACCACTGTTTCCATCCACCTTCACCACCTCCCTCACTTGAACCCATGCTTCACTTTTCTCTACTATCAGATTCCACCATCAGTAACCCTTTGTAACCTGTACCTGCCATCTCCCAGCCTCTGTCACTATTCCCACTCTTCCCCTCCTGAATCTGCCCATCATCCCTCCTCACCTTGATCTACCAATCACCTCCCAGCCTCTGTCACTATTTCCACTCTCCACTCCTCCATCTGTCCATCATCCCTCCTCACCTGGATCCACCCATCACCTCCCAGCCTCTGTCACTATTCCCACTCTCCACTCCTCCATCTGTCCATCATCCCTCCTCACCTGGATCCACCCATCACCTCCCAGCCTCTGTCACTATTCCCACTCTCCACTCCTCCATCTGTCCATCATCCCTCCTCACCTGGATCCACCCATCACCTCCCATCCTCTGTCACTATTCCCACTCTCCACTCCTCCATCTGTCCATCATCCCTCCTCACCTGGATCCACCCATCACCTCCCATCCTCTGTCACTATTCCCACTCTCCACTCCTCCATCTGTCCATCATCCCTCCTCACCTGGATCCACCCATCACCTCCCAGCCTCTGTCACTATTCCCACTCTCCACTCCTCCATCTGTCCATCATCCCTCCTCACCTGGATCCACCCATCACCTCCCAGCCTCTGTCACTATTCCCACTCTCCACTCCTCCATCTGTCCATCATCCCTCCTCACCTGGATCCACCCATCACCTCCCAGCCTCTGTCACTATTCCCACTCTCCACTCCTCCATCTACCCATCATCCCTCCTCACCTGGATCCACCCATCACCTCCCAGCTCTGTCACTATTCCCACTCTCCACTCCTCCATCTGTCCATCATCCCTCCTCACCTGGATCCACCCATCACCTCCCAGCCTCTGTCACTGTTCCCACTCTCCCCTCCTCCATCTGTCCATCATCCCTCCTCACCTGGATCCACCCATCACCTCCCAGCCTCTGTCACTATTCCCACTCTCCACTCCTCCATCTGTCCATAATCCCCCCTCACATGGATCCACCCATCACCTCCCAGCCTCTGTCACTATTCCCACTCTCCACTCCTCCATCTGTCCATCATCCCTCCTCACCTGGATCCACCCATCACCTCCCATCCTCTGTCACTATTCCCACTCTCCACTCCTCCATCTGCCCATAATCCCCCCTCACATGGATCCACCCATCACCTCCCATCCTCTGTCACTATTCCCACTCTCCACTCCTCCAACTGTCCATCATCCCTCCTCACCTGGATCCATCAATCACCTGCCAGCTCTTGCTCCACGCCTTCCACCACCTTTTTATAGCAGCTACTTCCACTCTATCTTTCAGTTTAGGTGACAGGCCTTGATCCAAAATGCCGAATGTCCATTTACCTCCACAGATGCTGTCTGACCTGCTGAGTTCCTTCAGCATCTTCATATTACTCCAGATTCCAGGATTGCAGTCTCTTGTGTCTCCTGTTTAATTTATCCTGGCTCAGGTGGAAAGCTGTTTCAGGCAGTACATCTTCCTCTGAAAGACGCGACTACATTCAAACTCAGGCTGGGTCAATGAAAAAGGCATACAAGCTGCAAACGTTTGAGCAGAGAACGAAGGCAAGTTGTTCTCTGCAGTACCGAGTGAGTATTGCCCTGTCCGGGGAGTAAAATGATTCTCCATCCACAGCAGCCTTTTGATGAAGAGCTGGGGACCACCCCCAATCTCTGGAATGGAAGGGGGAAACCAGTGCTATCAGTGCAGGGGACTGTAAAAATGCTTCTGAATTCAGAATGTAAGACCATAAGACATAGGAGGAGAATTAGGCCAATTGGCTCTGTGTCTGCTCTTCCATTCCATCATGGCTGATTTATTATCCCTCTCAACTCCATTATCCTGCCTTCTCCTGTTAACCTTTGAAGCCTTTAATAATTAAGATCCTATCAAACTCTGCTTTATGTATACCCAGTTACGTTGTCTCAACAGCTGTCTGTGGCAATGAATTTCACAGATTCTCCACTCTCTGGCTAAAGAAATTCCTCTTCTCTGTTCCAGAAGGATGTCCTCCTATTCTGAGGCCATGACCTCTGGTCCTAGACCAACCCACTATGGGAAACATCCTCTGCAGATTCACTCGATCCAGGCCTTTCAAAATTAAATAGGTTTCAATGAGACCCCCCACCCCCCGCCATTATTCTAAGATCCAGGACGTGTTATGAAGGCTATAATATATATAGCTGCTGGCAGCCTTGAAACACTGGAGACAAGATACATGAAACAGTAAAGGATAAATATTATCTACAGGGCACGCTGATTTATTCTTTTGAATCAACAACATAATGTCTAAATTTGTGGGTGATACCAGATCTGAGACATTACTGAGGAGGACAAGGGGACCAATATAGCGGATGAAGGGAAGACTAACAGGGATAATACATCAGGAAAGGATGGGCACGGAGTGATGACCAAGCCAAGATCTTTGAAATAATGGAAGGGTTTAATAATTGTTACTTGGGAAGAGTAGCGTTGGATTGTCACTAACATATCCAACAAAGTAATGCCTTCACCCAGAGTGGCAGCAGTACAGAACACTCTCCCACACCAAGTGATTAAAGCAAACAGTGCAGATGCATGTAAGAGGCAGCTGGACACACATCTGAGGGAGAGGTATCAGGTGGCATGGTAGTGCAGTGGTTAGTGTAATGCTTCATGGTGCCAGCATTCAGAAGATCAGGGTTTACTTTGTGCTGTTTGTCAGGAGCACGTCCATTCTCCCTGTTTCCACCAGCTGCTCCAGTTTCTTCCCACGTTCCAAAAAGACATGTAGGTTGAAGTTGTGGGCATGCTACGTTGGCATTGGGAGCATGGCAACACACGCAGGCTGCCCCCAGCACATATAAGGACTGTGTCGGTCGCTGACACAAACGATGCTTGCATGTTTCGATGTACACATGGCTAATAAAGCTAATCTTTATCTGCTAGGTTTAAGTGATGAAAAACAGGTGGAGATGCCAGTACGTATAAAATCCAGTACGGACTGGCTGGGCCGAGTAGCTTGTTTCTGGCACAATCTCTATTTGGACCCAGTATTGCTTGCTGAATGACATGAGAGGAGCACAAAGAAACCAGAGGCCGCCAATTCAGTCGCAGCAAAAACAAAGCACTTGCCCCCATTTAACCTTTCCATCAGCAGTGAATTGTGATAAAAACAGAAACCGCTCACATGATCTCCTGGACCAGAACATGTAGCAAAACTCTAACCATGACTCCAAAAAGATAAGCTTTTAAAAAGCCATTATGCATGGCTCTAAACCTTCGGTGAAATGCTGGCAGGTTTCCCTTACACAGGAAGAATAGAAATCACCGCCTCCACCTCTTCTGTTCCAAGCACACAGAAACACAGTGTGTCAAGAGGAAGAAATGTTTCAGTTTGAGCCTTTCATTTCATTATCCCCAGCAGAAAAACAATAGACATATCATCCGTTGTCCCGAAATCGCAGTCCATGCAGCTGGGCTGGCCATCTCAGCACGCAGCCTGTCAAAACTCTCCTACCTGGCTCACTGGCTGTCAAAGCTGCTGGCTTAGGGTGGCATGGTAGCACAGGAGTTAGTGTGATGCTTTACAGCACATGTGACCCGGGTTCAATTTCCACTGCTGTCTGTAAGGAATTGTACTTCTCCCTATGACCGCAGTCACAGAAAACTACAGCACAGAGAAAAGGTCCTTAGGCCCATCCAGTCAATGCCAACCCATTTAAACTACCTAGTCCCATTGACCTGCACCTGGACCTTAGCCCTCCATACCCTCCCCATTGAAATCACATCCACCACTTGCTCTAGCTCGTTCCACATTTCACTTCTCTCTGAGTGGAGAAATTTCCCCTCATAAGCCCCATAAACATTTTACCCTTCACCTGTAACCTAGCACCTCTAGTTGTAGTCCCACCCAACCTCAGTAGAAATAGCCTGCTTGTATTTACCCTATCTATACCCCTCATACTTTGTATTCCTCCATCAAATCTCTCCTCAATTTTCTATGTTTGAGGGAATAAAGTTCTAACCTATTCAATCTTTCCTTATGTCAGGTACTTCAGTTCTGGCAACATACAATACTCCAAATTAGGCCTCACCAACATCTTATACAACTTCAGCATAACTTTCCAACTCCTGTACTCAACACTTTGATCTGTGAAAGCCAACGTGCCAGAAACTTTGCTAACGACCATGCGATGCTATCAAACCTGTGGTGCCACTTTCAATGAATTACGGACCTGTATTCCCAGATCAGAGAGGCAACTATCTATTACTACCCTCTGGCTTCTCCCGCAAATCCAACGTCTAATCCAATTTAACACATCGAATGCCAAGCGACTGAACCTTCTTGGTCAACCTCCCATGCGGGACCTTGTCAAATGCCTTGCTGAAGTCCATGTAGTCAACATCCACTGCCTTGCCTTTCTCAACTTTCCTGGTAACATACTTGAAAACTTCTGTAAGCTTGATTAGGCATGACCAACCATGCACAAATCCATGCACTCATCTCTAATCAGTCCCTGACTATCCAAATATTAATATATCTGATCTCTTAGAATACCTACCAATAACTTTCCCACTACTGATGTAAGGCTCAATGGCCTATATTTCCTAGTTTATTCTTAGACCCTTTCTTAAACAGCGGAACAACATTAGCTACCCCCCAGTCCTCCAGCTCCCCGTCGCTAAAGACAATGTAAATACCTCCACTAGAGTCCCTGCAATTTCTGTACCAGACTCCCACAGGGTCCGAGGGAAAACCCTGGGGATTTCTCCACCCTGATTTGCCTCAAGACAGCAAACACTTCCTTCTCTGTAATCTGTATAGGGTCCATGACCTTGTTGCTACTTTGCCTCACTTCTATAGACACTGTCCAGCTCCTGAATAAATACAACTGCAAAAAATCCATTTAAGATCTCCCCCATCTCTTTTGACTCCGCACAGATTACCATTCTGATCTTCCAGAGGACCAATTTTGTCCCTTGCAACCCTTTTGCTCTTAACATATCTGTCAGAGACCTTTAGATTCTCCTTCATCCTGTGTGCAAGAGCAACCTCATGCCTTCTTTTATCACTCCTGATTTCATTCTTAAGAGTTCTACTGCATTTCTTATTCTCCTGAAGTACCTCATTTGTTCCTACCCGCTTATACCTGCTACGCAGCCTCTTTTTTTTCCCCTTAACCAGGGTTTCAATGAGTGTGTGTTTCCTCCAGGTGCTCTGGTTTCCTCCCACATTTCGAAGATGTACAGGTTAGGGTTAGTGAACCCTGGGCCAACAGACCATCATCATGATTATAAAGACCCTGTTATGTCGCTGGTTTTTAGGGCAGCAAAGGGCCATCAGACCATAAAACCCAAGACGGGCCACTCAGCTCCACCAATCCATCGTAGCTGACCCGTTACCCTTCTCCCCGTAACCTTTGATGCCCTGACTGGCAAAGAAGATGCCAACTCCTTTAAATATATTCAATGACTTGGCCTTCACTGCAATGAATTCCACAGATTCACCAACCTCTGGCTAAAGGAATTCCTTCTCATCTGGTTTAAATGGAAATCCCTCTATTCTGAGGCTGTGCTCTCCGGTCCTGGACTCATCTCCTCTTGGAAACATCCTCTCCATATCCACGCGATTTAGGCTTCTCAATATTCAAAAAGCATGATACGCTGGCACTGGAAGTGTGCCCGAACTGGACTGTGCTGGTTGTTGATGCAAACGGTGCATTTCACTTTATGTTTTGATGTGCTTGTGCCAAATAAAGCTAATCTTTAATCTGTCTTTACAACCCCTAGCCTGTTTGGGCTGTTGCGATAAGACTTCACACTTGCAGATGCCTCTCCAAAACCAAGGGACATTGGTTTAGGGTGAGGAAAGACTTAAAAGCACCTGAGGGTGGCATTGGAGCCTCCATACCAGATGGTGATGTGACCAGTCAGAATTGCCTTCACCCACATCTGTAGAAATCTGCACGAGTCTTTGCTGACATGCCAAATATCCTCAAATTCCTAATGAAATATAGCCCCTGTTGTGCATCTTTGTAACTGCTCTGATATGTGGGGCGCAGCTTAGATCTTCAGAGATGTTGACACCCAGAATCTTGACAGAAACTATGTTCCTCTCTCCATAGATCCTGCCTGAACTACAAAGTGTTCCCAGCATTCTGTTGTTTTAAATTTGGATTCCCAGCACTGCCAGCTTTCTGCCTCTAGGCTGCCATTGCCAATCACTGCACCCTGAGCCGTGCGGCAAAGTGCGGGTGTGTGGACTGCAGACGAGGACGGGATTGTTCTCAGACATCATTCATCTGCAGTTAGACCTGGGTTCACTGGTGGGCCAGTCAATGAGTGACAGAACTAAACTGCAGCAGCTCTCAATGGGGTGGAAGTAAACTGATGCACAAGTATACTTAGAAAGCATTAGAGCTACATAGCTGCAACACACATCAAAGTTGCTGGTGAACGCAGCAGGCCAGGCAGCATCTCTAGGAAGAGGTACAGTCGACGTTTCGGGCCGAGACATTTCGTCAGGACTAACTGAAGGAAGAGTTAGTAAGAGATTTGAAAGTGGGAGGGGGAGGGGGAGATCAGAAATGATAGGAGAAGACAGGAGGGGGAGGGATGGAGCCAAGAGCTGGACAGGTGATTGGCAAAAGGGGATATGAGAGGATCATGGGACAGGAGGTCCGGGAAGAAAGAAAAGGGGGAGGGGGGAAAACCCAGAGGATGGGCAAGGGGTATAGTGAGAGGGACAGAGGGAGAAAAAGGAGAGAGAGAGAAAGAATGTGTGTATATAAATAAATAATGGATGGGGTACGAGGGGGAGGTGGGGCATTAGCGTAAGTTTGAGAAGTCAATGTTCATGCCATCAGGTTGGAGGCTACCCAGACGGAATATAAGGTGTTGTTCCTCCAACCTGAGTGTGGCTTCATCTTTACAGTAGAGGAGGCCGTGGAATTAAAATGTGTGGCCACTGGGAGATCCTGCTTTCTCTGGCGGACAGAACGTAGGTGTTCAGCGAAACGATCTCCCAGTCTGTGTCGGGTCTCCCCAATATATAGAAGGCCACATCGAGAGCACCAGACGCAGTATATCACCCCAGCAGACTCACAGGTGAAGTGTCGCCTCACCTGGAAGGACTGTCTGGGGCCCTAAATGGTGGTAAGGGAGGAAGTGTAAGGGCATGTGTAGCACTTGTTCCGCTTACAAGGATAAGTGCCAGGAAGGAGATCAGTGGGGAGGGATGGGGGGGACGAATGGACAAGGGAATCACGTAGGGAGCGATCCCTGTGGAAAGCAGAGAGGCGGGGGGGGGGGGCGGGGAGGGAAAGATGTGCTTAGTGGTGGGATCCCGTCTGCTGGGGTGATATACTGCATCCGGTGCTCCCGATGTGGCCTTCTATATATTGGCGAGACCCAACAGAGACTGGGAGATCATTTCGCTGAACACCTACGTTCTGTCCACCAGAGAAAGCAGGATCTCCCAGTGGCCACACATTTTAATTCCATGTCCCATTCTGATATGCCTATCCACGGCCTCCTCTACTGTAAAGATGAAGCCACACTCAGGTTGGAGGAACAACACCTTATATACCGAATGGGTAGCCTCCAACCTGATGGCATGAACATTGACTTCTCTAACTTCCGCTAATGCCCCACCTCCCCCTCGTACCCCATCCGTTATTTATTTATATACACACATTCTTTTTCTCTCTCTCCTTTTTCTCCCTCTGTCCCTCTCACTATACCCCTTGTCCATCTTCTGGGTTTTCCCCCCTCCCTTTTCTTTCTCCCTGGGCCTCCTGTCCCATGATCCTCTCGTATCCCTTTTGCCAATCACCTGTCCAGCTCTTGGCTGCATCCCTCCCCCTCCTGTCTTCTCCTATCATTTCGGATCTCCCCCTCCCCCTCCCACTTTCAAATCTCTTACTATCTCTTCCTTCAGTTAGTCCTGACGAAGGGTCTCGGCCCGAAACGTCGACTGTACCTCTTCCTAGAGATGCTGCCTGGCCTGCTGCGTTCACCAGCAACTTTGATGTGTGTTGCTTGAATTTCCAGCATCTGCAGAATTCCTCATGTCTGAAAGCTACATACCTGATCTTCGGAGAGCTGTGAGATGTGATTGACTGCCGCATACGACTCTATCTTGGGGTTAAAATGGTTGATGATGGCTCTGCAAAACAGAAAGTGGCCTCTTGTAATCTAAATCTGATTACAATGTAAACTGAAATTAATATTCAATAGCTGAAATTTGATACAATTTAGCTTGTATTGGTAAATGGAAAATAGTCAAACATGAATTTGTTTTCAAACATTGCTTAGCAACTTTAAACAAGAAAAATGTCCACTTTGTAACCACGAAGGTTATATATACGCAGGGGCAGATATGATGAGAAAGATGGTATAATTATTTACTTATTGGCAAAACTGCCCATTATGGCAAAATAACACCCACCACTTACAAAAATGCATGTGAAAATCATCTCCTCTCCATAGAGCAACTGAGAACACACTTATAAAACTCATTTACTGGCCAGCAGTAGCTTTGGGAAGTCCAGACATGATGAAAAATGCCATATAAAATCAAGTATTTTACTTCCTTCGGTCCTTCTCATGATTCCCGAGGAGGCAAGAAACACTGTTCTCTGCATTATGAATGCAGATGGCAAATATCCAAGACAGCAAGGGTGTACAGAGTTACTTTGCTGGAGACACAAGAGGCTACAGATACTGGAAATCTGAAGCAAGATATAAACTGCCAGAGGAACTCAGCTGGTCAGACACTCTCCATGCACAGTTGATGTGTGAGGTTAAGATTTTTCATCTGGATTGAGTGAGTAGTGGGGAGATGGCAAGTATAAAAAGGTAGGGGAAGGGATGGGGACAGAGGCTTGGAGGTGACGGGTGGATCCAGGTGAGGAGAAGGGGTGATAGAAAGATAGAGGAGGGGAGAGTGAGAATAATGACAGAGGCCAAGAGGTGCTAGTTGGATGTGGAATCTGATAGGAGAGGAAGGTGGGAGCATGGAATTAAGTGAGGGAGATGGCAACGGCAGAAGGTATTGATATTGATTTATTATTGTCACATGTACTAAGATAGAGTGAAAACCCCGTCTTGTGCACTGTTTGTACAGATGAAATCATTACACAATGCATTCAAATCCATTAATGCAAAACACTAACAATGCAGAATGAAGTGCAAGAATCACTGAAAAAGCACAGTGCAGGTAAACGATAAAGTGCAGAATCATAACAGGGTAGATTGTGAGGCCAAGAGTCAATCTTATTATATAAGAGGTCTGTTCTAGAGTCTGATAACAGTGCGACAGAAGCTGTACTTGATCCTGTTGGCTCAAAATGCCATGTGAATCACAGGGCACTGTGAAAACTAAGAGTTTCTCCTCGCCATTCCAAGAGTCACATTCTTATCCAGAATGTGTTCCCTGATTTCCAACTCCCCATACTGAAGAAACCGTCTCTTATTCATCCTCCCTGAATCTTCTGTGTCTTAATGAGAATACACAGAATCAGAATTAATATCACCAGCATATGTCTTGAAACTTGTTAGCAGTACAACAAATACATGATGAACAGAGAGAAGAAAACTGAGTTATAGCTAGCATAGACATGTCTATTAAATAGTTAAGTTAAAATAAGCAGTGCAAAAAACAAATAAAAAAGTAGTGAGGTAGTGCTCACGGGTTCAATGTCCATTTGGAAATCGGACGGCAGAGGGGAAGAAGCTGTTCCTGAATCCACTGAGTGTGTGCCTTCAGGCTTCTGTGCCTCCTTCCCGACGGTAACACTGTGAAGAGGGCACGTTCTGGGTGGTGGGGATCCTTAATGATGGACGCTGCCTTCCTAAGGCACCGCTCCTTGAGGGTGTCTTGGATACTACAGACGCTAGCACCCATGATGGAGCTGATTAAGTTTACAAGTTTCTGCAATTTACTTTGATCTTGTGCAATAGCACTGTCATACCAGACGATGACGCAGCCAGTCAGAATGCTCTCCATGGTACATTTGTAGAAGTTTCAAGTGTTCTAGTTGACAAACCAAATCTCCTGAAACTCCTAATGAAATATAGCCACAGTCTTGCCTTCTTTATAGCTGCATCAATATTTTGTGTCCAGGTTAGGTCCTCAGAGATTCTAACACCCAGAAACATGAAACTGCCCACTCTCTCCACTTCTGATCCCCCTATGAGGATTGGTTTGTGTTCCCTCGTCTTACCCTTCCCGAAGTCCACAGTCAGCTCTTTGGTCTTGCTGATGTTGAGTGCCAGGTTGTTGCTGCAGCACCACTTACTAACTGGTATATCTCGCTCCTATACGCCCTCTCATCTCCATCTGAGATTCTGTCAGCAATGGTTTGATCATCAGCAAATTTATAGATGCTGTTTGAGCTATGCCTAGCCACACAGTCATGGATGCAGAGAGAGTAGAACAGTGGGCTAAGCGCACATTCCTGTGGAGCGCCAGTGTTGATTGTCAGCAAGGTGGAGATGTTACTTCTGATCTGCACAGACTGCAGTCTTCCGGTTAGGAAGTCAAAGATTCAGTTGCAGAGGGAGGTACAGAGGCCTAGGTTTTGTAGCTTTTTAAATCAGGACTGTAGGAACGATGGTGTTAAATGTTGAGCTATTGTCAATAAAGAACATCCTGACCTAGGCATTTGCATTGTCCAGGTGATCCAAGGCAGCACGGAGAGCCACTGAGATTGCATCTGCTGTAGAACTATTGTGGTGAGAGGCAAACTGCAGTGGGTCCAAGTCCTTCCTGAGACGGGTGTTGATCCTAGTCATGACCAACCTCTCAAAGTATTTGATCACCACAGATGTGAGCGCTACTGGACGATAGTCATTGAGGCAGCTCACACTGCTCTTTTTGTGCACTGGTATAATTGTCGCCTTTTAAAGCAGTCTAATTTCCAATAGTTATAACTGAATTGTACTCATTCTCACTTTACAAGGGTCTCTTACCAATTTTTAAACCAGAACCCAGAGTTCTCTCCTGCAGCAGAGGGTGTAATTCTATGGTCAGTTTGTTCAGTTATTCTCCCTTGATGTAACTTCATTATTTTTTATAGTTAGCAAAGTTCAAAGTAAATTTATTATTAAAGTACA
The DNA here is from genome assembly GCF_963921235.1 of Mobula hypostoma. Lineage (NCBI taxonomy): Eukaryota > Metazoa > Chordata > Chondrichthyes > Myliobatiformes > Myliobatidae > Mobula > Mobula hypostoma. Next base: position 11,078,172 of record NC_086115.1, on the reverse strand, counting down.
TATATGTTGCAAAACTATAGCTTTAAGTTTATTTTCTTGCAAGCATTCACGGTAGAACAAAAATACAATAGAATCAATGAAAAACTATGACTGATAAATAACCAATTGTGCAAATACACAAAAGTAACAGTAATAAATAAATAAATAACACAAAGAACATGAGTTGGAGAGTCTGTGAGAGTCCATACTTTGTGGAACCTCACGTTTCAGTGTGCCAGTGAGTGTAGTTGCTCACACCGATTCAGAATCCTCATGGCTGTAGGGTAATGACTGTTCCTGAACCTGGTGGCGTGGGTCCTGTGACTCCTGTACCTCCCTCCCAATGGTAGCAACAATGAGGGAGCATGGCCTGGATGGTGGGGGTCTTTAATGATGGATGCCACTTTCTTGCGGCAGCAATCCTTGTAGATGTGACAGGTGAACTGTCACGTAAAATGCCACATTAACCACTGTGCCATCACATTGGTCCATTACGATGGGAACAAGATTCAACATCTTCACTCCACCATGCCCTCTTGTTCAAGAACTATAACGCAACAATGCGTGTCAGCTGAGGAAGCCAGATGGAGATATTAAAATCAGATTTATTTATGAAGGAAAGATGAATGCATTGCAGGAGACAGCAGGACACGGGGCTCGTAACTCAGTGTGCAGATAACACTGCGGGATTCAGCCAAAGTCATAGATTCAAAGACAGAACAATTGTAAGGCAGATAATTACAGGATGTTCCTTGAAATGGCTTACATGATCTTGCCAGCTATTTACTAAGGGCTGTCTTGTAGGGTGAAGACTTTCACTGTGGAGCAGATGGTTGCTGAGATCTGACCTTAACACTCATGCTCCTAAGTTGTAGGAAGAAGTGGTACTTTAGTATCACCTTAACAATTTTTACAAATGCACCGTAGAAAGCATCCTATCTGGGTGCATCACGGTTTGTATGGCAACTGCTCTGCTTGTGGCTGCAAGACATTGCAGAGAGATGTGAACACAGTCCAGTCTATCATGAAAAATACATGGTCACGCACTTTGATAGTAGAAATAAATGTGCAGACTATTTTCTAATCCAAAAATCTGGGATGCAAAGGGACTTGGGAGTCCTTGTACAGAACACCCTGAAGGTTAACTTAGTCAAATCGGTGGTGAGGAAGGCAAATACCATGTTAGCATTCATTTCAGGAGGTCATTCAAGAGGTCAAGAATACAAGAGCAGGGATGTGATGCTGAGGCTTTATAAAGCACTAGTGAGGCCTCACCTTGAGTATTGTGAACAGTTTTGGGCCCCTCACCTTAGAAAAGATGTGCTGGCATTGGAGAGGGTCCAGAGGAGGTTCACAAGAATGATTCCAAGAACAAAAGGGTTATCATATGAGGAACGTTTGACTCCATGGGCCAGATGGCCGAATTCTTCTCCTATGTCTTCTGGTCTAAGACCAGCTGCCTCCATAGTCTCTACACTTCCCACTGCCCCAGTAAAGAAGTCCACAGAGTTACCTTAATAAGCTCCCCACCTTCTTATTCAGGCCTCCATCCCCTTTCTTTCCAGACATGATGAAGGATCTTGGCACAAAATGTCAACTGGTTATTTACAACTACAGATGTAGCCTGACATGCTGAATGCTATCTTTTTATGCGTGTTACTCAAGACTTCCAGCATCTGCAGAACTTTTTGTGTTTATGTTAATCATAATAAGATGCCACCACCACAGTCATTCTCCCTTCTTCCCCCTTCCGTCAAGCAGAAGATAGAAATGCTTAGGGAATATGTATCACTCAATCCCACTGTTATAAAATTTGAAAGACCTCTAATGCACTAAAGATGAACTGGTGACCTCTCAATCTACCTCACCCTGGCCCTTGCACATTATTTGTTGGTCTATGGATTTCTCTGTAACCTTAACAATATATTCTGCATTTTGTTACTGTTTTGCCTTTCGTGCTCTCTCGATGTGGGGAATGATCAACTGTGGGGGGTGGGGGGGGGGTTCCCAACCTTTTTAGTGCCACAGTCCAATACCATTTGGCAAGGGTTCTGATCTAAGGTATACAGATGAACACAAAGCTTTGCAGTGTCTTGGTACACGTGACAACAATAAACCAATCACCCTATCCAGTTCTCAGTATGTGGCGCAGTACCTGGGCAATGCCACTGATGAGGTAGTGAGGTGAATCAGGTGATCGGCGACTGGGACATCAACTTGCTGGAAGCCAAGTAAATGGAAATGGGAAATTACCTGCTTTAATATTATTAGCTGACATGGTTGTGTAGTGCTTAGCATAATGCTTTACAGCAGGGGTCCCCAACCTTTTTTCCACCGCGGACCAGTTTAATATTGACAACATTCTTGCAGACCAGCCGATGGGGGCGAGGGTGTTAATCATGACTGGAATATAGGTGACAAGTCAACTATAAGTCACTTATAAGTGGCTAATACACTCAATTTCATTTCTAAAGGGTTTATCTAACGAATTTAATATTAAACACACAGCGCCTAGTTTCCTCGCAGAAATATAGTGATAAGTCAATTATAAGTCACTTATAAGTCAATAGCATCATTGCAGAAAACCCCGCTTCGCAGAGATATGATGTTAGAAATGGAAGCAACGTTTTCCATGCTTTTGTGGCTATCTCAGGATATTCAACCTTGACTTTGATCCAGAATGCCGGCAGAGATGTTATGTCAAACATACTTTTCAGCCCGCCGTCACTTATAAGCTCGAGGAGTTGATCTTCTTCCCGCAATGACATGGATGACTCACCAGGGACGTTCACAAATGGGTCACGGACCCATTCCTTTGCACGTCTTGGGTCATTTGCGGTTGGGAAGTAACGCTCGAATTCTGTCAACAGCGAAGATAGATGATCGCGCACCAGTTGTGAGAAGGATGGTGCAGCCTCAGTCTCTCTCAAAATCCCAGCTAATGTTGGGAACATGTCAAGTATGCCCCAGTCCACTCGCCGTCCCCACAGTTCCAGTTTGGCTGTGAAAGCAGACACTTTATCTGCCAACGTGAAGACAGTTGTCATTCTCCCCTGAAGTGACAAATTGAGTTCATTGAGCAGGTTGAAGATGTCACACAGATAAGCGAGTTTTGCTATCCACTCCTCGTCACTGAAGTGTGCTGCCAGTGGTGACTTTTTTCCCAAAAGAAATCTCAGTAGCGGCTCTCTTAACTCAAAAACCCTGGCCAGGGCTCTCCCCCTTGATAGCCACCTGACTTCAGTGTGAAAGAGAAGGCGTTTGTGCTCTGCATCTATTTCCTTGCAAAGCTGCTCAAACAGACGTGAGTTAAGGGCTTTTGCTTTAATGTGATTGATAACTTCAACAACGTCACTCAGTACACTGTTAAGATCAGGTGACATTTTTCAGCTGGCCAGCATTTCCCTGTGTGTGACACAGTGTGTAGACTGGCATTCACAAGCAACCTCTTTGACTTGGGTAGTGAAACCAGACAGCTGTCCAGTCACAGCTGCAACCCCGTCTGTGCATACTCCAACACAGAATGACCAGTCCAGTTTGTCTGACATGTAGTCATTCAAAGACTGGAATAGTTCTGCCCCAGTTGTGTTAGTTGGCAGCGGCAGTGCACACAATACATCCTTGTGCACATCGTCTTGAAATATATATCACACATAAACCAGCAGTATTGCCTTGTTGTTGACATCGGTAGAGGAGAACTGGTTAGGCCTTATTTATTTATTATTTTTCCCCCTTTTTTCTCTCTCTGTTCCTCTCACTATAACTCTTTGCCTGCTCTCCATCCTCTGGGCTCCCCTCCCCCTTTCTTTCTTCCTAGGTTTCCTGTCCCATGATCCTCGCCCTTCTCCAGCCTTGTATCCTTTTTGTCAATTATCTGTCCAGCTCTTAGCTCCATCACTTCCCCCTCCTGTCTTCTCCTATCATTTTGGATCTCCCCCTCCCCCTTCCCCTCTCAAATCTCTTACTATCTCTTCTTTCAGTTAGTCCTGACGAAGGGTCTTGGCCCGAAACGTCGACTGTACCTCTTCCTAGAGATGCTGCCTGGCCTGCTGCGTTCACCAGCAATTTTTGTGTGTGTTGCTTGAATTTCCAGCATCTGCAGAATTCCTTGTGTTAGTCTTAGCAATACGGCCAGCCACTAAGTACGACGCTCTCAGGGCAGCAGCATTTGTGGAGGTGTTGGCTCTCAGCACTTGCTCCTGTCCTGCTTGCTCACGTTTTCTCCACTCAAAAAACTCAACGGGTTTGCCTTTAAGTGCAGGGTGCTTGGATTCAAGGTTCCGAAGCAGTTGTGAGGGCTTCATTGCCTCATTAGACGGCTTGTCTCCACGTATCACACACAGGGGGCTTGGAGCATGCAAGTCACCGGTCGCAATAAAGCCACATTTTATGGCTTTATTTTCTGTTGAAGGAAGCTTCCCTTTTTTTGCAGTCTTGGCCTCAGCTGTCCCTGCGTTATCATCATCGTTAGGCCTTTTATGTCCCCTACCACCTCTTCCAAAGAAACCCTCAAGCAACGTTTGTTTTTTTACTCATCGAGTAGTTGTAGGTTAATGACCGACTGATGACCTCGCGTGCATTCAAGTTCAACAGTGCGTGACAGGGAATGAGGAAAGGTGCAGCTGACTCAAATCGTTTCATATCGCCAAATCATATTGTTTCCTCGCGGCCCGGTGGTTGAGGACCACTGCTTTACAGCGCCCATTTCAATTCCCACCACTGTCTGTAATGTAACTGTACATTCACCCCTTGACTGTGTAGGTTTCCTCTCACGTTCCAAAGGCGTACGGGTAAGAGTTAGCGAGTTGTGGGCATGAGCTGAAATAAGACAGTGTGGATGATGGATACTTATTTTATCTTGCGGCTTCAGTGATAATGGAGACACTAATCTTCTTTCATTGAGACCTAAATTTCCTCCAGCCTCCAGACTGTGATTTATTTTCCTTTTAGACCCCATTCTCTTGCCTTTTACCCATAATCCTGTAACTGTTGATGCCCCTCCTAAAGGTCCTGAAAGCTAAATGTTAATCGTTTGTTTCCACAGATGCTGCCTGACCCGTTGGGTGCACTTACTGTTCTTATTTCAAATTTTCAGCATCAGCTGTTTTTAAAATCTTCATTTGGGGATGAGGTAAAATTAATACTTTTGCTTGCGCTGAGCACAATTAGTGGCATAAAGCTCGAGAATGAATTGCTTTTCAATTCACACGGTTCCAAACAGCCAATCCTTCAGCAAGATTGTTCAAGGTGCTGAATTAGCTTTCATGCAGAAATTTAAAAATTTAAATACTATTCTGAGCTGTTGATGAATTTTTAAAAATATTTTCATAAAGCAAGATTTATGTAGCTGTATGAGCAGGAAATGATGACTCAAAGCTGTTGGCCCTTGGAGGCAGAAAACTAAAGCTGTCATTGTACGAGTGATCTGCTGTCAAATAGAATTGGAGCCCCCCCTCGCCAACCTGCTCTGAGTATACAGATCACCCACAGTTTCCGTTCTCAGTGCACAAATCCCTTCGGATGGAGAAGGGAAAGCAAAGAAAAATGTTAAAAAAAACATTATACTGCAACACTGCTTTCAGCGATAACAGGTTATGGAATGTGAAGGCTGTCCCAAAGATGTTTTCTCAGAGCTGTGGAAGTGAAATGGTGTGTGTCAGCACCGTGGAGCATAAGGATAAACGTGACCAGGAACTGGACGGTGTGGTTTGCTGTGGCGAGGGGCAGCAAATCCAACAGTGCCTTCCAAAAGGGAACTGGAGAAAGGCTTGCTGAGGGAAACATCGGGAGAGGGGAGAGAGGGATGGTAATCGGAGGACTTGGCCGTTTTGTGGCAACAACTATACATCTTTATGGTGCCCCTTTAACTGTGGATGGTTTCCATCGTGGCATCCTTGTCCTGGAACTGTAGCGACGTTACCCTGTGTTTGGGAGTGCAGATGCCCCAGTCCCATGCTGAGCAGTGGAAGGTGGGGGAGGGGAGGGCAGATTCAGCCCATGTTTGAGGGAGTCAGTCTCAGACCGTACCCAGTGTTGAGGGAGCTGGGGAGGGTTCCAGACTCTGTCCAGTGTTGGGGAAGATGGGAGGAGTATTCCAGTACATGCCAGGTGAGGTGCAGGAGGGTCCCAGACTGTGCCCAGTGTTGGGGGAGGGGAGAAGGGAGTTCTAGGCTGGTGGGGGGGGTGGGATTCCTAGATCATGCCCATTGTAGGGGAAGGGTGGGGATAGTTAAGAGCTGAGGGCGAAGCAGTCTGGGACCCTGCCTGGTGTTGGGATAAAGGTCTCTCCCAGGGATTTACCCTCATCCTGGTGGGACAGTGTGTCCAGCCTCCACTGGAGAGTCAGCTTTGCTGTGGCTTCACTCCCCTACTGTTGGTTTGTAACCACTGGACACGGATTATCCAGTCCGCTCTTTCCAGCGTGATTAATCACTGACTCGACACATTAAATACCGTGCAAGTGTGAAACAGATGGCTTTGCAACCTCCACTGAAAGAACTGATGAATTTACCAGCTCTCTCTGTGAGTTCTACGTTACACTCAGTGAGTGTGAGTATTAACCAGTCAGGGTGCAGAATTAAACTCCATCAAGCCCATTTCAATAATTTACCTCAGTTTGGAGCATAGGGTCTGATTATTAAGTTTTTTTTCTATATCTGATGTAGCTGTAACATGTTTCTGAAATGAGTTTGCCCTTTAATGTTGATCGTTTGCTGAATTAGAACCTGGTATATATTGTATGCCATTGTCCATTAGGAGCTGGGCAGAAACTGTCCAGATAATTTTTATTGGATTGTTATAACCTGCAAATCAACCACCTACTCAGTGACTTAACTCAGGTCCAAACACAAATTTGGCAAGAAATTAAATCAACCCACTTAAAAATGCAGTTTAATGTGTTGTCACAATTTGCAGCACATCCTGCACCGTCCAAATTCTATGATATGAATATAGAACAGACAGTGCAGCACAGTACAGGCCATTCAGCCTGTGATGTTGTGCTGACCTATACAAATTTATCCTATGATCAATCTAACTCTTCTCTCCTACACAGCCCATAACTCTCCATTTTTCTTTCATCCATGTGCCTATTTAAGAGTTTCTTAAATATCCCGAATATATCAGCCTCTACCACCACCTCTTGTAGTGTGTTTTAGGCACCTAACACTCTGTGTTTAGGAAAATAAAACTTATCTTTGACATCTTCCCTAAACTTTCCACCACTCACCTCAAACTGATATCCTCTGGTATTGGCCATTACCATTCTGGGAGAAAGGCACTGACTGTCCACTTCTCACGATCTTATCCACCTCTATCAAGTCATCGCTCCTCCTCCCACACGCCAGAGACTAGCTCGCACAACCTTCCTTCATAAGACATGCGCTCCAGTCCAGGCAGCATCCTGGTACATCTCCCCTGCACCTTCTCTAATGCTTTCACATCCTTCCAATAATGAGGCAACAAGACTCAACATGATATTCCAAGTGTGATCTAACTAAGCTGCATTATTTTCTTGCTGCTCTTGAAATCAATCCCCTGACTTATGAAGGCCAATGCAACATCAGCCTTCTTAAACACACTAGCAACTTTGAGGGATCTGTGTATGTGGATCCCAACATCCCCCTGTTCCTCCAGACTGCTAAGAATCCTGCCATTAACCTTGTACTGTGTCTTCAGATTTCATCTTCAATGTTTAAAGATGTTTGCATTAAACTCTTAATACAACAGGCAAACAGCATTTGGAGATACTGACCAGTGAAAGAGGGCTCTAGGTACACAGCACTGAAGACGACACCTCACACGAGGCTGTAGCCTACAGGACCAGCTGCATGAAGGACTTACAATCCCAAATAATACATCTCCCAGCCCTCCCCACTTTCCTCCTAAAACTATCTGGCATCCCAAAAGCAGAGTGCAACAATATGACAGATCCATTAAGACCTCAGAAACAGTTATTACCCGACAACTATCAGGTTCTTGAACATGTGTGGATAATCACTTGCCACCACTGAACTGATTTTACAACCTACAAACACACTCGAGGGCTCTAAAACACGCTGTCAGTAGTATTTTTAAACGCAAACAACAGGAATTCTGCAGATGCTGGAAATTCAAGCAACATACATCAAAGTTGCTGGTGAACGCAGCAGGCCAGGCAGCATCTATAGGAAGAGGCGCAGTCGACGTTTCAGGCCGAAGGGTCTCGGCCTGAAACGTCGACTGCGCCTCTTCCTATAGATGCTGCCTGGCCTGCTGCGTTCACCAGCAACTTTGATGTATGTTGCTGTCAGTAGTATTGCTTTATTTGCACAATTTGTCTTATTTTGCAGATTACTCTCCAGTCCTTGTGTATAGTTTTTTTTATAAATTCTATTGTAGGGTCATAGAACACTAAAGCACAGAAGCAGGCCCTTCAGCTCAGCTAGTCCATGCCAAACTGCTGTTCTGTCTAGTCCCATCCACCCACAGCTGGACCAAAGCCCTCCCATCCATGTACTTATCCAAACTTCTCTTAAATGTTGAAATCAAACCCGCATCCACCACTTCCACTGGCAGCTCATTCCACACTCTCGTCACCCTCTGAGTAAAGAAATCCCCCCTCTGGTTCTCCTCAAATATGTCACCTTTCACCTTTAACCCATGACCTCTAGTTCTAGTCTCACCCAAACTCAGTGGGAAAAGCCTGCCTGCATTACCCTATCTCTCTCCCTCATTGTAATTCTTTATGTTCCTGGAAATGTCTCCAAGAAAATTAACCTCAAGATGGATATGGTAACACACATGTGGTTTAATAATAAATTTTAGTTTGACTGACTCAGCTCAGAGAGTGAGAAACAGGACTTTCTCCAGACTGGTAACTTCTAACACTATATGGACATGTGCATTGAACAGCATTGAACAGAGTGGAGGTCACAGTGTGCAAAATTAGCTAGGCTGATATGCTAGAGCACGGTGGCAATGTTACAGATTTAAATGATGCTGCAAGAATGTGTAACAACCCACTGGCTTTGGTTGGCAAACAGCACAGAGTCTTTGTAGCAGGACGATGCCTGGCCCAGACTTTACATTACTGCATCACAACTGCCTAATTTATCACCACTGAACAATTTATCACCACCATCAGAACAATTAACAAGGGTGAACCTGTGCACCTACGTAGAATTAGCATCCTTGCTTCTATTTAAAGTCACAATTGTTCGATTCTTTTAGGGCAAGGAAGATCTATTTCACTGAAGCACTGTGGCAACTGTTTGCAGAACCAGGGGCACAGATTAAAAATGGAGAAGATGAAGGCATTAATCAAAAGCAAATGTAGCTATTAAGGTGGACAGCTCGTGGAGCTTCTGAATCAGAACACTGCAATATGAACAACAAAAGCTGGCCTGAAAATTCCAGGAGCACGATGCATGGCTTCGACACAAAACATCGACAGTTCTTGCCCCACCAGAACCCGCCCCCCCCCCGTACTTCTCGACTGCCAGGTTCCTCCAGCAGATTATGTATTATAACTAAACTAGGAGAATTAAGACCATAAGACATAGGAGCAGAATTAGGTCATCTGGCCCATCGAGTCTGCTCCGCCATTCAATCATGGCTGATACTTTTTTTTTTCCTCCTCGTCAACCCCACTTCCCGGCCTTCTCCCCCGTAACCTTTGATGCCATGTCCAATCAAGAACCTATCAATCTCTGCCTTAAATACACCCAACCACCTGGCCTCCACAGCTGCATGTGGCAACAAATTCCACAAATTCACCACCCTTTGGCTAAAGAAATTTCTCCGCATCTCTGTTTTGAAAGGGCACCCCTCTATCCTGAAGCTGTGCCCTCTTGTCCTAGACTCTCCCACAATGGGAAATATCCTTTCCACATCTACTCTGTCTAGGCCTTTCAACATTCAAAAGGTTTCAATAAGATCCCCCCTATTCCTTCTGAATTCCAGCGAGTACAGACCCAGAGCCATCAAATGTTCCTTCTAAGATGAGGGGCCCAAAACTGTTCACAATACTTAAGGGTGAGGTCTCACCAGTGCCTTATAAAGCCTCAGCATCAAATTAAAGATTCCAAGAGTATTCCATGTGTTCACATTCCAACAATTATTTTCGCATTTCACTGTCCCATTTTCTAAATTTAAAATATATTAAAGTAAAATATATTTGCTAATCTACAGAATATCTAAAGAAACATTCCAAAACCTGTCAAATTAAAAAGCTGAAATTGTGAGGCTGAGAAAATATTCATACACTCAGTAATTACTACACTATCTTTCCACAGTAGCAATACATTACCTTACTAACTCATCCAACTAGTTGGTGTAGAAAATTGGAGGATCACTAGTTTTCAATGAATTCATAAGAATACTGTAAATACCCCCTCTCTCTGTAAGGTCCAACAGTATGGTAGACTTTCAACAGACAAAACCAAAGTGAAGACAAAAGAGCATTCAAGACAAGTCAGGGAGATGATAATAGAAAAGCACAAATCTGGGGAAGGGTTCAAGACCATCTCAAAGGCACCTTGGAGCACAGGGCAGTCCATTGTGAACAAGTGGAAAACATTTGAAACAACAGCCACACTGCCTAGGTTAGGCTGTCTCTGTAAACTTAGTTACTGGAGAGGAATGGCACTTGTAAAAGAGGCTAATGTGACGCCAACAGTCACTGAGCAAGCTGTACAAGTCAATAGCTGCAACTGGACATGGCTCCACAACCTCTAAGGCCTTTCACAAAAAGGGTACTTATGGAAAAGTAGCAAGGAAGAAGCAATGGCTAAAACAAAAAGCACATTCTTGCCCGTAAAGGCTTTGCAAAGCGACACTTAGAAGATACTCTAAAGACGTGGAAGAAAGTCTTGTAGTCGGATGGCACTAAAGTGGAATTTTTTGGCCTCACACTACGCAGTACGTGTGGCGTTAATCTAATACTGAGCATCAGCCAGGTAAAGTATGGTGAAGATAGCATCATGCCATGGGGATGCTTTTCAGCAGTAGGGATTGGAAATCTGGTCAGAATTGATGGGAAGATGAATGCTGCCTAAACACAAAGAGATTCTGGATAAAAACCTGCTAGTCTCTGCCAGAAAGCTTAAACTGGGGAGAAAGATTGTCTTTGATCAGGACAATGGCCCAATGCACACCGCCAGAGCAACCATGGAGTGGCTTTGACTGAAAAAAAAACAATTGATATCCTTGAGTGGCCCAGTCAGAGTCCTGACCTTAACCTGATCGACCATCAAGACCTCAAGATTGATGTCCACCGCCGCTCTCCAAATAACCAGGCACAGTTTAAGCAATTTTGCAACACAGAAATCTTGCTCCATCACATTGTGCAAAACTAATAGAGACTTATCCAAAACTACTACTGGCTGTAATAGCAGTGAGAGGCTATTTAACTAACAACTGAGCAAAAGAGAATAAGCACTTCTGAACTGCTGACCTTTCAATTTTTGAATTTTTAGTTTTTCATGTTTTATAATTTACCGTTTTTTTCAGCTCTACCGTGAAAAAAAGGATCATGTCATTCACAAATAAAAATTTCCAGTTAAATTGATCAAAATTGCTGCTGTAATACTCATTTATATGAACAAAGGGTTAGGGGCTGAATAGTTTTTTCAAGGCACTGTACACATACACACTGGACTCTGGTTAATTCGGACACATCAGGATCAATACATCTTAGCCCAGTTTAGTAGCTACCCTAGTTAGCTGAAGGTTCATGGAAATATTTAAAAAAGATATAAAAACACAAACTACCATTTAACTGAGCAACAAATTATGTATTTAAGTGAAATACAGGACAAATTAGAATGGTACCAATAACAGAATGGTATTATAACACTGTGTATTAGAACCTAAAATTATTGGTGGAGGAATTCATCCAGTGTACAGTGCCATTTTCTATTGATTGACTGTAAATGAACAAGGGCAGTGCAGACACCTAGTGTAGATAATAGATTGCCTTCATACAATGCTTTCGATGATTGCATCCTCCAAATCTTCATTTTCATTGTAACATTCAAGATGATTGTTGATACCTTCAACTTTTTCATAATTCATAACTTGTTGTAGTGAAATAGTTTAATTTTCACTTTGGACTTTTCTGACATTTCCACGCTTAAATGTTTGAAACCACAGTGAGCACAAATGTTCTGAATTGTCTTGCTGCTTATCTCTCGTCAACTATCAGTGTCAAAAACTTCTTTTTGAACACAAGCACATGTAAATGACACTGTTTTAACATCCGCTCGCTCTAAGCGCAGTATAGTGTCTAACGGTCACACCAGTGTAGGTGACTGACATCAGAAACTGTTCAGCAACAGACCCATGCCCCAATTAAGCAGCATAGTGTCCCAGATAAAAGAAGGGAACCCCGGCAATTTTCTTAATTAGTTTTCATTCTTGAAGAGTTGTCCCAAATAGGTAACTGCCCCGATTAACCAATGCTCCAACTAACTGGAATCTACTGATTATATATACAGTTGCAAGAAAATGTTTGCGAACCCTTTGCAATTACCTGGTTTTCTGCATTAATTACTTATAAAATGTGGTCTGATCTTCATCTGTCACAATAGACAAACACAATCTGCCTAAACTAATAACACACAAACAACAGTACTTTATCCCGTCAATACTGAGTACACCATTTAAACAATCACAGTCTAGGTTCAACAAAGTATGTGAACCTCTGGGGTAATCCCTTCTACAAAAACTATTTGGTGTCGTGTGTTCCAATCAATGAGATGAGATTGGAGGTGTGGGTTGTAGAGGTGCCCTGCCCTATAAAAAAGACACAGTCAGGATACTGAAGAGCCTGCTCTTCTCAAGAAAGATCTGTTTATGTGCACCATGCCTCGATCAAGACAACTTTCAGAGGACCTTAGAAGGGTTGTACAGATGCATGAAGCTGGAAAAGGCTATAAAAGTATTTATTAAGACCAGTGTGTTCATCGATCCACAGTAAGAGAAATTGTCTACAAATGAAAGAAATTCAGTATTATTGCTATTCTCCCAGGAGTAGGCGTCCTGCAAAGATCACACCAAGAGCTCAATGTGCAATGCTGAAGGAAATGAAAGAGAATCCAAGGGTAACCCAGGACCATGCAGAAATTGCTAGAACTTGCAAAAGTCTCTGTTCATCTGTCTTCAAAGCAAAAAACACTGAACAAGAATGATGTTCATGGAAGAACACCATGGAGGAAACCACTGCTCTCCAAAACAAAACATTGCTTCACATCTCAAGTTTGCAAAAGACCACCTGGATGCTCCACAATGCTTCCGGCACAACGCTCTGTGGGCAGATGAAACAAAAGTTGAACTTTCTGGCAGAAATGCTATGTTTGGAGGGAAAAGGGCACTGCACAACAACACCAAAACCTCGTCCCAGCTGCAAAGCACAGTGGAAGGATTATCATGGTTTGGAGCTGCTCTGCTGCCTCAGGGCCTGGACAGTTTGCAATTGTTGAGGGAACAATGAATTCAAAACTGTATCAAGACATTTTGCAGGAGAATGGCAGGGTAGCGGTCCGTTACCTGAAGATTGATGATGCAACAAGATAATGATCTGTAAAACAAGAGTAAATCAACAACAGAATGGTTTAAGAAGAAGAAAATTCGTATTTTGGAATGGCCAAGTTAGAGTCCAAACCTTAACCCAATTGAGCTGCTGTGAGGGCTGTTCGTGCAAGGTAGCCCTGAAATATTGATAGACTGAAACAGTTTTGTATGGAGGAATGGTCTAAAATTCCTCCTTGCAATTGTGCAAGTCAGGTCAGTAGCTACAGGAAACGTTTGGTGGAGGTTATTGCTGCTAAAGGAGGTTCTACCAGTTATTAAATACAAGGGTTCACATACTTTTTCCAGCCTGGACTGAGAATGATTTAAAAAATGCTCAATAAAGGCATGAAAAGTACATTTGTTTACTAGTTTAGGCAGATTGTGTTTGTCTGTTATTGTGACTTAGATGAAGATCAGACCACATTTATGAGTAATTAATGCAGAAAACCAGGTAATTGCAAAGGGTTCATAAACTTTTCCTTGCAACTGTGTGCTTATACACACCACACACAGACAGTATATTGATTATAACCAAATTCAATAGCAATGCTTTCAATTATTAATTATTGGCACTCAATGACAGAAACCTGGAACTCATTAAGGTACTTGCAACTGGAGTTGAAATCATACTCGCTGTTGCTTCTACTCACAAAAGCAGAAGAGTGAATTCAATTCATTCAACCCATGGGGCAAGATCATTTTACTAATTCAAACTCCCTCCCTGCAGGGGTTTTTGTTTCCCTAGCACAATGAAGGGAAATCAACAAGTACAATCAAGATTATTTAATTATCTCTGTGGTGAGATTTGATCTCCTGTCTTCAGGTGTCCAGAGGCTTTGCAGTAATCTAACACTGCTTGATATGTACCTGTGGCTCTTATGTACCGAGACATCCAGCCACACTCCCTCCCTTTCTAACATTCTGAGTGCAGCAAGATGTCTTGGTACATATCGGTACCAATGACATAGGAGGAAAAGCAAAGGGGACCTGAAACCTTGGAGGCCTAGGTAGAAAGCCGAGAAGCAGTAGTCCTGGCTAGTAATTTCGGTATTGCTACCTGTGCCAGGTGCCAGTGAAGGTAGAAACCGAATGATTTGGCAAATAAATGTGTGGCTGAGAAGCCGGTGCAGGGGGCAGGGCTTCAGGTTCTTGGATCATTGGGATCTCTTCTGGGGGAGGTATGACCTGTTCAAAAGTGACGGGTTGCACCTGATCCCGGGGGGGGGGGACGACAATATTCTCATGGGCAGGTTTGTTAGAGCTGTTGGGGAGGGTTTAAACTAATTTGGCAGTGGGGTGGGAACTGGAGTGAAGGGACTCCGGATAGGACGGATGGTAAAAAGATAGTGTCCAGTCAGACTGTCAGGAAGGCCAGGCAGATGACAGGACATACTGCAGCCAGCAGGGTGAGTGTCAGTGCATTAGGGATGCAGAATCAAAAAGGGTAGCAAATGCAGCACTCCAAGTGTTATATCTCAGTGCACGGAGTATAAGAAATAAGGTGGATGATCTTGTTGCAGTATTACAGATTGTTAGGTATGATGTTGTGGCCATCACTGAAACGTGGCTAAAGGATGGTTGTAGTTGGGAGCTGAATGTCCAAGGTTACACGTTGTATCGGAGGGATAGGAAGGTAGGCAGAGGGGGTGGTGTGGCTCTGCTGGTAAAGAATGGCATCAAATCACTAGAAAGATGTGAATAAGATCAGAAGATGTTGAAACCTTGTGAGTTGAGTTAAGAAACTGCAAGAGTAAAAGGACGTTGATAGCAGTTATATACAGGCCTCCCAACAATGGCTGGAGAGGTAGACCATAGATTACAACAGGAAATAGAAAAGCCAAGTCAAAAGGGTAATATTATAATAGTCATGGTAGATTTCAACATGCAGGTAGATTGGGAAAATCAGGTTGGAAATGGTTCTCAAGAGGGCGAGTTTGTTAAATGTCTACAAGATGGCTTTTTAGAGCAGTTTGTCGTTGAGTCTACTAGGGGATCAGTGATACTGGATTGGGTGTTATGTAATGAACCGGAGATGATTAGGGAGCTTAAGGTAAAAGAAAACTGAGGAGGCAGTGATCACCAAATGACTGAGTTAAAATTGAAATTTTATTAGGGAGAAAGTGAAGCCTGACATAGCAGTATCTCAGTGGATTAAAGGAAATTACAGTGGTATGAGAGAGGAGTTGGCCAAAGTAAATTGGAAGGAGATGCTGACAGGGATGACAGCAGAGCAGAAATGGTGAGATTCTGGTAATACTGAGGAAGTTGCAGGATAGATATATTCCAAAAACAAAGAAATATTCAAATGGCAAAATAGTACAACTGTGGCTGACAAAGGAAGTCAAAGCAAAAGACAGGGCATACAACAAAGCAAAATTAGTGGGAAAACAGAGGATTTAAAAACCTACAGAGAGGTACTAAAAGAACCATTAGGAGGGAAAAGATGAAATATGAAAGCAAGCTAGCAAACAATATCAAAGTGGATAGTGAAAGCTTTTTCAAGCATGTAAAAAAACAAAAGAGATGAGAGTAGGACTGCTAGAAAATGAGGCTGGAGAAATAATACAGGGGGCCAAGGAGATGGCAGATGAGCTAAATGAGTATTTTGCATCAGTCTTCACTGTGGAAGACACTAGCAGTGTGCCAGATGTTGAAGGGCGTGAGAGAAGAGAAGTGAGTGCAGTTACCATTACAAGGCAGAAGGTGCTCAAAAACCTGAAAGACCTAAAGGTACACAAGTCACCTGGACCAAATAAACTGCATCCTAGGATTCTGAAAGAGGTCGCGATAGAGATTGCGGTGGCATTAGTAATGATCTTCCAAAAATCATTGGACTCTAGTATGGTGCCAGAGGACTGAAAATTGCAAATGTCACTCCACTCTTTAAGAAAGGAGGAAGGCAGCAGAAAGGAAATTATAGACCAGTTAGCCTGACCTCAGTGATTGGGAAGATGTTGGAGTCAATTGTTAAGGTTGAGGTTATGGAGTACTTGGTGACACAGGACAAGATAGGAGAAAGTCAGCATGGTTTCCCCAAGGGAATTCTTTGAGGCGATTACTTGTAGGATAGATAAAGGGGATGCAGTGGATGTTGTATATTTGAACTTTCAGAATGCCTTTGATAAGGTGCCACACTTGGGGCTACTTATCAAGTTAACAGCCCATGGCACTACAGGAAAGTTACTGGCATGGTTAGAGCATTGGCTGACTAGTAGGCGGCAGCGAGTGAGAATAAGCGGATCCTTTTCTGGTTGGCTGCCAGTGGTGTTCTGCAGGGGTCAGTGTTGGAACCACTTTGCTTTATGCTGTATATAAGTGATTTAGATAATGGAATAGATGGCTTTGTTGCCAGATTTGCAAATGATACGAAGATTGGTGGAGGGGCAGGTAGTGTTAAGGAAACAGGTAGGCTGCAGAAGGACTTAGACAGATTAGGAGAACGGGCAAGAAAGTGGCAAATGAAATGCAAAGTTGGAAAATGCATGGTCATGCACTTTGGTAGAAAGTTCCCCAGGCTACTTTCTTTTCACCCACAATCACAGCAAACAATTGTGTTACAGTTATGACCTCAGAATAAATACTGCAAAGTAATGGTTAAGGAGCTGGTTTCCCGAGGCTCAACTACTGATATAAGGTTCAAATGGCAGCAGTGCTTTTATATTTAAGCAGTTAAATAAACTTCAATTAAAAATACAGCAATTATTGATGAGTCCCTGGAACAAAAATCAACTCATCTATACCAAGAGGTTACCAATTTTGAATGAAAAAATTTTTAAAAAACTATTATTATTTGAACAGAGTTAAACTACAAAATATGATCCAAAGGAATTTGGGGGTGCTCTGTACATGAAATATAACATGGCAGCAATGACTGCAAGGTAAGTAAGCTAGTCTTTATTGCACGGAGTATGAGAGAAATTTCAATAAAAATTAACAGCATTCCAGTGAAATCACAGGACATAGGATGAGAATTAGGCCATTGAGTCCATCGAGTCTACTCTGCCATTAGATCAGAACTGATTTATTTTCCCTCTCAACCCCTACCTTCTCCCCATAATCTTTGACACCCTTAATAATCAATCTCCACTTTAAATACCAAATAAGTTGCTCATTTCAGATTGACATGAGGAAGAATTTCTTCTCTCTCACAGAAAGTTATTAATCTTTGGAATTCTGTACCGGAGTATCCTATGGTGACAGAGTCAATAATATATTTAACAGAGAGACTGACAGGCATCAAACCATAACGGAAACAAGTGGCACAGATCAACCATACCCTTACTGAATGGTGAAGCAGGCTCGAGAAGCCATGGGCTGATTTCTTATGGTCTTGTGAGATGATCAGGTCGCTGATATCTGCTAGGTGGAAAATGTCCTACATAACCAAGGCACCAACAATTCACAATCACATCCCTGGCTGTAACACTTTCAGTGTTTGCTTAAAGTTGTAAAGGACACAAAGTGCACATTTATTATTATCTTGGAGATACAAGAGACAGTAGACACTTGAATCTAGATCAACAAAAGAACTGCTGGAGGAATTCACTGGATTGAGTAGCACCTGTCGAGGGAAATGGACCATTAACGTTTGAGGTTGAGATCCTTCATCTGGACCAGGAGTTCCCAACCTTTTTTCTGCCATACGCCCCTTCCATTAACTGAGAGGTCTGTGCACCCCAGGTTGGGTACCCCCAATCTGTACTGAAGAAAGATCTTGTGGACAACGTGCCAGGGAGCGGTGGGAAAGGAAAATAACTTGCACCAGGAACAACTCAGCCCTCTGACACACCAGTGTGAGTCCTCATAGAGATCTTCATAGATACAAGGCACATAGGGTGAAGCAGCCTCCTCTGCTCCAGCAGAGACCTGGGTCCAATCCCAACCTTTGGGACAGCCTCCACGTTTACCCCGTGATTGCATGGGGCTCTTCTGGGAGCTCCAGTTTCCTTCCATTTCCCAAAGGTGAATGATCTTGACCCAAAACATCAATTGTCTATTTCCCTCCACCTGATGAATTCCAACTGCAGTTTTTTTTTGCTGTATATTAATGTTTGGGAAGTTGTCACTTCCTAAACATTTAAAATATTTACATAAATTGCTGGAGAAAGCTAGCATATCAGGCCCCATCTATAGAGGGGAATAAATAGTTGACATTTTGGGCTGAGACCCTTCATCAGGTCTCAGTCCAAAACACTAACTCTTTATTTCCCTCTATTTATTGCTGACTTGCTGAGTTTCTCCAGCATTTTGTATGTGTTGCACAATATTTCCAGCATCTGCAGAATGTATTGTATTTAAGCACTTTTGTTTGGTATACACTGAGCTAAATGATATAACACAGATATTGCAATATTCCCTAACTCAGCAGGTTCAACGAAGGTAAACCAGTCACTGTGGCCAGCATTCATAGTATGAAAGAGGCCCTTTAGCCCGAACGGTCACTGAGAATTACATCTGTTTCTTACCTGACGTTGATGAGCGCGTGCGTGACCTTGCTTGCTGGCTCCTTCCACTGACCGCTGTTTGTTGAGAGCCTCAGAACTGGGACAGAGCAGAAACAAGATTGACCAGTGTACACTAAACACTGTTCCACGGACACACTTTTAAGAGTGGACAACACATCGTGCCCATCACACCTCCACGAACAATCCGAAGGAAGGGAGGTTGAAGGAGATTGATTTAGGAGTTCTGGGAAGTATGCTATGGAGAGAGGGAGTGAAGTGACGGAAACCAGCCTGCAACATTGGGGGCTAAAATGAGGGAGACACACAAGATCATGAAACACAAGAGATTCTTCAGATGCTGGAAATATTGAGTAACACACACAGAAAATATCGGAGAAACTCAGCAGAACAGGCAGCATTTATGGAGAGGAATAAACAGTTAACATTTTAGGCCGAGACCCTTCACCTAGTCCTGATGAAGGGTCTCAGCCTGAAATGTCTCCTCCAGTGATGCTACCTGACCCGCCAATTTCTTCCAGCATTTTATGTGCGAGACACACAAAATGCTGGACTAGCACTACCAAGGAATGAGGTTCTTGCAATAAGATCCTCTAATCCCCAATCATTTTAGTCATCAGGTCACGGGACTTGTCTCCATCTCCAGCGTCTTTCACAAATAACTCAGTCCGACTCTCCAGTGTGCTATAGAGGGCAAACTGCAGAAACTATTTTGCAGTGCAGGAGTGAACTGTGACTGCCCATCGACCTTCCACGGCAGACAAAGATTAAAGGGGACGTGCTAGTATCAAAATGTACCCCTCAACACTATCACTAAAAAAACTCATCAACTCATTACCATAATGGCTTTCGTCAAATCTTACTGCTTCTTACACAGGAATAGTAACTCGCCTCCCACCTCTGCCCTCAGATAGACTTGCCCTGCTGGAAAGGACTTCGGAACAACCTGAGGTGTTAAGGCAATGCAAGTTCACAACCATCCATTGAGAAAAATGTAAACTCACCCATTGAATACAAGTTATCGAAGACTTGGTGCATTCGAATGATTTCGTAGTAAAGTTCATCGTAACTGCTCGGTGTGGGAAGGAAAGTGTCACCATAGGTAATGAACACGTTGAACAAATTCACCACCTGCAAATGAGAGGAAGGTGCAGCCCAATTAATCCCTCATTGTGACTCAGGAACGGTGGAAAACACAATGGGTACAACCCTGCCATCCTATGTACCAGCACGAGTCCGAGACATCATAGACACAGTGGCACGGGTGCCAGAGACCCAGGGTTGATTCAGGTGTGTGGAGTTTGCACGTTTTCCCCTTGAGCACATGGGTCTTCCCTGGGAACTCCAGGTTCCTCCCACAACTGGTTAATTGTCACTTGTGTGTAGAAGAGTGGTAGAATCTGGGCCACGTTATGGGATTGTGGGAAAGATAAATAAGGAAGAATGCAGTATTGACGTAAATAGACACTGTGGGCTGAAAGGCCTCTTCCCAGGCTACATCTATGACGCTATGACACTCCACAATGTTAACTCTACCACTACCATGAATGTCTGCAAGAAAATGAACCTCAATGTAGAATATGGTCACATATAGGTACTTTGACAGTAAATTTACTTCGAACTTTGAACAATAGCTATGATGCTGAGACTTGCATTACCATTATCTGAACACCTTGAAAACTTGAAGATATTCTGCTTACTGTTATCAGAGAAGAGATTGAATCTGTTTGACAGCCTCAGTTTTGTGGACAGTTTGCATAATCTATACATATCGATTGTGCATAGATTATGTATATTGCATATTGTGTGCATGATACTGCACATTAACACCTCAATGTCAACCTTGTCACATTACCTTAGGATTATTTTATTTCAATGAGATCACCTTCATTCATCTAACTCTTAAAGAATGCAGGCGTAAACTTCGATAGGATAGCTGTCTCATTCAGGAAATTAGCTCAGTGAATGTCTCAAATGGTTTTGTATCCATTCTTATGCAGGGCTTTGAAGCTGCACACTTAGGGGTGGAGTGGACCATTCAACCTCTTGTGCTCCCTCCACAGTAGGGACAACAAGCACAGACTGGGTGATCGCTTTGCAGAGACCCTGTGCTCAATCTGCAGAAGCGATCCCAAGCTTCCAGTTGCTAGTTACTATGACTTCAGTCTATGGGCTCCTGTGCTGTTACAGTGAGGCTCAACACAACCTGGAGGAACAACATCAAATCCTTAACACGTACACATTGCAGCCTGCTGCACTCAATGTCAAATTCTCCTACTTTAGTTTGCTTGTTCTTATGTTTTTAAACAGGATTAGCCATTTAAACTGAAATCTGGCAAAATCTGGAGGGTAAGGGCAAAGGACAAAGTCCAGAGCCCAGCGAGTCCGCATGTAGAAACCTGAGGGTCAAAGACTGGAGGTAAAAACCCGAAGGAGTCAGGAGGGCTTAGGTTGACGGAGTTGGAGGCCCATTGGAGTTGGAAGTCAAAGTCCCAAGGTCAAACCCTCGATCAGCATCCCGGCTGAAGTCTGAAGTTGGAGCCCAGACGTCTGAGAATCCAGGGACAAGGACTAGAGGCCGCCTATCCTGGGGATGTTAGCCTGTATGGATGTGTGAGATAGGAATGGGGCTTGTTTTGCTGATCTTGTCTTGTTTTGTTATTGTTGCTGTTGCTTGCCCTGTTCTGCTAAATATTGTGGGCAAGCTGTGCAATAGCTGGAATGCGTGGCAACATGTGTGGGCTGCCCCCAGCAACTCCTTTGGTGCGCTGGCTGTTAAGGCAAATGGCACTAAGTTTTGATGTACTTGTAATAAATAAATTGAAACTGAAATCACCCTCACCTTCTCTCCTTCATTTGTATTCTCGGCCCTCCCTTACCTAAACTAATTGTCTCTCTCTTTCTCAGTTGTCGGAAACATTAGCTGCTTCTCTCTGCACAAATGAGGCTTGTCCCTGCTGAGTGTTTACAGCATTTTCTGTTCTGTTTTATTTCTGCTTTTCAATAGAATCATTGAAGATAAAACTACAATCTCAACTCCAGTACTGTTAACCTTCCATGCCCCTGCTTATCAAATGTCTAACTCAGCCTTAAAATATTCACAGGCTCTGCTTCCACCAGGTTCCAAACACTCACGAGGCACAGACAGAAGCTATTTCATAAACACCCAGCAATCCTGCAGATGCTGGAAATCTCGAGCAACACATACAAAATGCTAGAGGAACTCAGTGAGCCACGCGACATCTACGGTGGGAAATAAACAACTGACATTTCGAATTAAGTCCTGATGATTTCCTACAAAACAAAACATAATGTCATGAATGGCTGTGATGCTTTACTCCTAGATGAGCTCAAAGCCTTTTATGCACGCCTTGAAAGGGAGAATAAAAGTAAACCTGTGCAAATCCCTGCAGCATCCGGTGACTCTGCGATCTCTGAATCGGAGGCCGATGGCCCAGGGACATCTTTCAGAGGGTGAACCCCCACAATGCGCCAGGCCCTAATGGTGTACCTGGTGAGGCACTGAAAACCCATTCCAACTAAATGGTGGGAATGTTCAAGGACACTTTCAATCACTCACTGCTGCAGGAGGTTCCCACCTGCTTCGAAAGGGTGACGATCATGCCAGTGCCTGAGAAAAGCAGGGCAAGCTGCCTCAATGACTATCGCCCAACGACAGGACATTTACTGTGAGTGTTTTGAGAAGTTGGTCATGGCTAGAATCAACTCCTGCCTAAGCCAGGGCCTGGACCCACCAGTTTGCCTATCACCACAATTGGTCTGCAGCTGGTACAATCTCACTGGCTCTGCACTTGAGCTTGGATCATCTGGTCAGTAGGAATACTTAAGTCAGGCTGCTGTTTACTGACTATAGCTGTGTTCAACACAATCATCGCCTCAGTTATAATCAAGAAGCTCTCAAACTTGTGCCTCCATACCTCCTCTGCTACCGAATCTTTCACTTCCTCAGGGGGAGACCGCAGATCTCCTCAAAGAATTCCCTTAAGGAAACCATGCTGACATTGTCCCATCTTGTCCTATGTCACCAAGTACTCCATAACCCCATCCTTAACAATTGACTTCAACAGCTACCCAGCACCAAGGTCAGGCTAACTGGTCTACAATTTCTTTTCTGCTGCCTTCCTCCTTTCTTAAAGAGTGGAGTGACATTTGCAATTTTCCAGCTCTCTGGCTCCATGCCAGAGTCCAATGATTTTTGAAAGATCATTACTAATGCCTCCACAATCTCTACTGCTAACTCTTTCAGAACCCTAGGGTGCAGTTCATCTGGACCGGATAACTTATGTACCCTTAGGTATTTGAGCTTTTTTAGCACCTTCTCCCTTGTAAAAGTAACTGCACTTGCTTCTCTTCCCTCGCACCCTTCAATAGCTGGCTCACTACTAGTGTCTTCCACAGTGAACGCTGATACAAAATACCCATTTAGTTCATCTGCCATCTCCTTGGCCCCCTTTATTATTTCTCCAGCCTCATTTTCTAGCTGTCCTATATCCACTCTCCTCTCTTTTATTTTTTTTTCATTCTTGAAAAAGTTTTTACTATCCACTTTGATAGTTTGTTAGCTTGCTTTCATATTTCATCTTTTCCCTCCTAATGATTCTTTTAGTTGCTCTCTGTAGTGTTTTAAGAAGCTTCCCAATCATTTTTGTTTTATTGTATGTCCTGTCTTCTGTTTTTGCATTAGCTTTGACTTCCCTTGTCACCCACGGTTGTAGTATTTTGGCATTTGAGTATTTCTTTGCTTTTGGAATACATCTAACCTGCACCTGAGAAAAATTAGGAAAAAATTCACGTCATTGCTGCTTTGTTTTCATCCCTGCCAAAATCTCCTTCCAATTTACTTTGGCCAACTCCTCTCTCATACCACTGTAATTTCCTTTAGTCCACTGAAATACTGCCACATCAGACTTTACTTTCTCCCTAATAAAGTTTCAATTTGAACTTATTCATATTGTGATCACTGCCTCCTAATGGTTATTTTACCTTAAGCTCCCTAATCACCTCCAGTTCATTACATAACACCCAATCCAGTATTGCTGATCCCCCAAGTAGGCTCAGCAACAAACTGCTCTAAAAAGCCATCTTGCAGCCATTCAAGCAACTCAATCTCTTGAGATCCACTTCCAACCTGATTTTCCCAATCGACCTGCATGTTGAAATCTCTGATGACTATCATAACATTGTCCTTTTGACACACCTTTTCTATTTCCTGTTGTAATCTGTGGTCCACATCCCAGCTACTGCTGGGAGGCCTGTATATAACTGCCATCAGGGTCCTTTTACTCTTGCAGTTTCTCAACTCAACCCACAAGGATTCAACAACTTCCGATCCTATTTCACATCTTTCTACAGATCTGATGCTATTCTTTACCTCCACAGCCAGGCCTCCCCCTCTGCCGACCTTCTTATCCCTCCGATACAACGTGTACCCTTGGACATTCAGTCCCAACTACAACCATGATTCAGTGATGACCACAACATCATACCCGACAATCTGTAACAGTGCAACAAGATCATCTACCATTCTCCTTGTACTCTTCTTCAGCTCTGCTATCAGATTCCTAAATGGACAATGAACCCATGAACAGTAGAACCTCAAACAACAGGAATTCTGCAGATGCTGGAAATTCAAGCAACACACATCAAAGTTGCTGGTGAACGCAGCAGGCCAGGCAGCATCTGTAGGAAGAGGTACAGTCGACGTTTCAGGCCGAGACCCTTCGTCAGGACTCAGTAGAACCCCAGTATTTTTTCCTCTCTTTTTGCACTACTTATCTAATTCTATTTTCAATTTAATTTAATTTTAATATACAAGATGGTGCCAGCGACCAATGGTGACGCCCCTACTACTTCATTTATACATGGTTCTACTACGAAACTGGTTGCGACTAGAGCTTTAATTTACTTTTGATGATGTGTTTTTGGGCCGAGCGAGTGATCTGGCGATTTTGCTGTCTCGGGGAATTCAGTGAGGTTGAGAGAGGAGTGTGTGGCGTAATGGCAGAGCGCAAAGCCGTGCTGGGTTGAAACATCAAGTAAAACTGACACCGAAGAGGATGAGAGTGGAAGATGAGTGGGTGTTCAGCTCCGTGTGCCTACGTTTGACTGGTGCAAAAGTCGTCCTCACGCAAGGTTTGTTTGGCGCAGCTCTGGGCTGTTGTCTTGCTTTGGAGGACTGTGCAGCTCATGTTACATGTGCTTCTGGTTACTCTTTCTTTTGATATTTTTGCATGATTTGATCGGGGCACTCTGGTGTGGACTGGTTCTGCAGCCTCCAGTCAACAAACTAGACAACAGCAAACTAAAATGAACTAAACTGAACACCTAAACCCTTTTGAGAATTCTGTGGTTTGATGTTTAATATTCTGTGTTACTCATTCGCTTTTTGCAGTTTGTGGAATCTGCTCTTTTTTTTTGCACGCATTAGGTGTTTGATGCAACACACACGAAATGCTGGAGGAACTCAGCAGGCCAGGCAGCAGAAAAGAATACAGTCGATGCTTCAGGCCGAGACCCTTCGGTAGGACTGCAGAGAAAAAGCTGAGGGGTAGATTTAAAAGGTGGCGGAGCGGAGAGAGAAAATCAAGGTGACAGGTAAAACCGGGGAGTGGGGAGAAGGATGAAGTAAAGAGCTGGTAACTTGACCGGTGAAAGAGATACAGGGCTGGAGA